>NC_142814.1:26897337-26952323 GCF_049724085.1 Artemia sp. Qi Xiang Cuo | reverse complement strand
TATAATTATACGAACTTTCTTGTGTTTTAATAACTGCACTAATCACTGATAAACAAATACATATTTAAGATCACCATAAAAAGCTGATTCTTTGACTGAATGATATCAATAGTTAGGCTCTTATACTTTCATTATTGACAAGGATTGTTATTTACTTACCATTCATTACTATGAAGAATTTGTTTTGTTGCTTTTTTTGCTCCAACCAAATCATATAGGAAAATTATTCGGGGAAAACTGGTAACGGGTCACTCAGTCATAAATTAAAACTTGCATTTTTCCTTATAAAGGATTACAACCTATTGGCAATCAGCCGACAATGGCATAACATACATTTTTTCCAAGGGTTTCCCCAGTTCTGCTTTTTTCCTTTGGTTTCCTTATAATTACTGTATAGTCCCAAATTTCCAGGTGGGGGTCATGCCCCCCTTGCCGGTTTCCATGGCCTCGTTAAGCCAAAAATGAGTAGAAATAAATTCAAAATAACCTATTCAAACTCAAAATAGCAACAATTAGCATGAGTAGGGCTGACAACCCCCACACCTCCTCAAGACCAGAAAGTAATTTGCACTTTACTGAAAAGAAAATAAATTTCAAATGTTTTAACTTTTTTAACTTCAACAAATAAAGAAGTATTAAGACTATCATAAGGAATAGATATCAGAATATGTATATCAAACTGACAATACACGATTTTTTTTGTTTTTTTTTTCTTTTTTTTTAATAAAGTGCAAATTATTTTATTTTGTGAATAATACATGGGTATTGTAAGCCATACTCCTTTTACTTTTAGCTCGTTTTGAGTTTGACTAGGCTATCTATTGTAATTTCTGTTAGTTTTGGGTTTATCATTTATTTGTTAATGGTGATTTGTGTTAGTTTTACGCCACGAAGATAAGAAAAACAAACTCGTAAAACTTTACAACTCTTTTGTCCGTAAGAACTTAAACAATTTATAATGTGTTGGTTCCCAAAGCCATCTATCTTTTCAAACGAAAGTCAAACCATTTTGAACTTTTTGGTGCCATATGTTTCAGCTTAATTTTGATGAATGTTTGCCTAATTTTTTTTTCTTCTTCAATTTTTTTTTCAATTTGGCACCCGCTACTGTCAAAAATTGCAGAAGTTCATATGGAAGTGTTTTCAAGACAAATGGATTTGCGTTTTTTTTTAAGTTTTTAAGACACTTCTGGTGTGTAAATTCCTCTTTTTCGCGTTCCTTTGCACTTTTCAACGAAACTAAAAACAAAAACTCAAATAAAAGTTTCAAATTTAGAAACCTTATTTTCCACAGGGGGGAGGGTATTTTCCGCGAGGGTATTTTCCAAGGATGGGGTATTTTCCGAGGGGGTTACTTTCCGTGGGGGTTATTTTCCGTGGGGGGGGGGACATTTTACGGGGGTTAAACACCCCCCCCCATTCACTATATTCATTTATGTTATTTTACTGTGTTCATGGCCGTATATTTGGCTTTAAAATACACTTATTTGTCTATCTATATAATATGCAAAATAATTGTACCAAACACATTTTGCATGCAGACCCGCTATGCTTACCCCCCCCTAATGTGCAAATCTATAGCGCAAATTTATTTCTAAAGTAACGAAGAAACTAACAAAAAAACCGGTGTGTTCTCGAATTTTACACAGCGTAAACTTGAGTAAGTGGCGCATAATAAACAAGTTCCAAAATTCCTTCCCATAACGGAAAATGAAAAAATAAAACTCAAATACAATTCTCAAATTTGGAAAACCTTATTTTCCAAGGAAGGTATTTTTTTTTTTGGGGGGGGGGGGGTATTTTCCGCGGGGGGGGGGGGTATTTTCCGGGTTTTTTTCCGGAGGGTATTTTTCAGGGGGTATTCACCGGGGGGGGGGGGGTAAACGCCGGCCACCGAAACAGTTCTTGGTAACGAACTATAAGTAAGGAGCGACCCGGATCAATAGTAACTGAAACTCTAAAAAACGGAATTTTGATACGAAAAGATACATCAAAAGAATTGAATTTTTATGCTGATTTTAAAAATATAAGTTTGATCAAGTTTAGTCTTACCCATCAGAAGTTACGAGCCTGAGAAAATTTGCCTAATTTCCGAAAAAAGGAGGAAACACCCCTTACAAGTCATATAATCTTAATGAAAATCACATCATCTGATTCAGCGTATCAGGGAACCCTATTGAAGAGGTTTCAAGCTCCTATCTGCGAAAATGTGGAGTTTTGTATTTTTTTTTGCGAGAAGAAAGATCACGGATGCGTTTTTATTTGTTTTTCCTCCCAGGGGTGATCGTATGGACCCGGTGGTCCTAGAATTTCACGAGAGGGCTCATTCGAACGGAAATTAAAAGTTCTAGTGCCTTTTTAAATTGTTCAAAAAAATTGGAGGGCAACTAGATTCCTCCCACGCTCATTTTTTCCCCAAAGTCACCGGATCAAAATTTTGAGATACCATTTTGTTCAGCATAGTCGAAAAATATAATAGCTATGTCTTTGAGGACGACTTAATCCCCCACAGTCCCCGGGGAAGGGATACAAGTTATGAACTTTGCGCATTGTTTACATTCTTTACTTAGACACCGCTATTGCGCTGCCTACGATATAATATAGGCTATTGAAAAGTATACAGACCGTTTTCAGGGGGATTTTCTCTAGTAGGGGGAGGGGGTTGCGCGGGAGGATCTTTCCATGGAGAAGTTTTTCATGGGAGGAGGGAATTTTTCACGAAGGGGGCGTCGGATTTCACAGCATTATTTAAAAATTGATCAGAAATTAAATTAAAAAAGAAAAATTTCAACTGAAAGTAAGGAGCAACATTAAAACTCAAAACGAACATAAATTATTACGTATATGAGGGGGTTCACCCCCTTGCCAATACCTCACTCTTTATACAAAAGTTTTTTTAATGCTATCAAAAGAGCTATTTATTTTAATTAAACGGCATTTGTGATTCAGGGGTTATTCTTTGAAAAAACATAGAACTTTAGCGTAAAGAGTGAGGTATTGACGAAAGGGCGAACCCCCTCACATACGTAATAATTTCTGTTGGTTTTAAGTTTTAATGTTGCTCCTTACTTGCAGTTGAAAAAACTTTTTTTTGTTTAATCTAAATCAAAAGAACCATGACTGTGCATCCAATGCATCATATGAATCAAACAGTTCGTTATCACGAACTGTTTGATCAACATCCTAATCAACATTTCCTGAAAAACTGTTCCAGAGATATTGCAGCTACACCCCTTAAAACCCAGATGCACATCGTGTCTTCAAGTTAAATATCCCCTCAACATTCTCTGTGTATTTCGACTTAATGCCTTTCCCTTACTGTTTTTCAGATATTGAAATTACGCCAGTTTGACAACCTGGATAGATATAGTGCCTTTTGATATTTTTTAACATGGCCCTTACCATTCCCTGAAAGTTTCAACATAATACCCGCAGGCATTCCTGAGATCAATGTAGAAACACCCTTTAGACAACTTGGATTCGCCTAGTGTCTTTTGCTTTAGTGCAACATCCTCAACATTCCCAGAAAAGTTAAACTTAATAACCTTAGCCATTTGTGAAATTGCAGATAAGCCTTTTGACAACCTGGATATACTATGCCATTTTGACAAACAGTATACAAATAAAATCCTTCGATGTAGTTCCATAGTTCTATTTGTAGTAAAGTCGCAATTGTATTCGCAATCACAGTCGCAATCGCAGAAATGGTAGCAGTGCTAGTAATTGTGGTCACAGTCACAAGTAGTAGGATTGCTGTCACAAGTTGTCACATCTACAGTGGTAAGTAGTTGCAGCCACAGTCGCAAGTAGTCGTAATCCTAGTTGCAAGTAGTCCCAGTCGCTAGTGGCCATAGTAGCACTCACAAGTGGTGACATTCATAGTCGCAGTCACAAGTTTTCGCAGTTGCAAGTGGTCGCAGTCGCAAGCATTCGCAGTAGTTACTAGTCACGGTCACAAGTAATCATAGTAGCAAGTAGTCGCAGTCACAAGTTATCGCAGTGATAAAAAGTCGCAGTCGCAATTCACAAGTAGTTGCAGTCACTAGTAGCTTCAGTCGCAAGTAGTCACTGTCAAAATGAGTAACAAGTAGTCAGAGTCAAAATTAGTCGCAGTCACAGATGCAAACAGTCAACGTCACTGTCACAAGTGAACACCATCGCAATCAGTTACAATCGCAATAGGGAATAGTCACAGTAGCCATTACAAGTAGTGGCAGTAATAAGTAGTCGGAAGTAGTCATAGTCAGTTGCAAGTAGTTACATTCGCAGTTGCAGTAGTAGTTGTAGTAGCCCTGAAAGTAGTAGTTCCTTCAGTAGTTCTTGCTTCAGTACAATTTTTTGGACTAAGTCATTATCAAATGTACCACCTACAATGCTGTTACATCCAATTCATACATAGATGTTTTTTCCAGTTATAACTGCTGAAAACGTCCTCACAAAGCACTGAATAAGCTATTCCGGATGATATTGACATCAAAAGTCCTCCCAAGCAACTGAAATCTTGCCCCTATCAAGGAACAACTTTTTGTCCCATAGAAGGGACAACAAGATCTAGCCTGCAACTACAGCCCTATCAGCCTGAAAGCTGAAACTATAAGTGTATTTAACATACATTCTAATAGCAGTTTGGTTAAGAATATGTGTGTTAATCTTCATTTTGGTCTTAAATTGTTTACATTGGGTGTTATATATTGTAGTCCTTCTGAGCTGAGTACCTACTGAGTCACCTTCTCAGTAGGGGCCCTCCCAAGGCCACTCAGCACGTCCCCAGGTGGCGGATAGGGAAACGTCCTACAGATATGTAGGGTACCTTCATAAAGGGAGGCTCGGACCAAGGGGGATCTAGCCCCTGGGGGTCCAAAATTGAAACTGGGACACCCTAGCCCGGGGATCATAAATAAAGGTGCATGAGAAAGAAGGCCCCTCTGACACACACTGAGCAGAGCCTACTGGCGTGTGGAAACGTCCCGCTAGTTGCGAACCTTCTTCCAGCAATGGGTTAAATTGTATGGTACCGCAGGATACCATCGTGGGAGTATCCTCTCCAGGAGGACAACTGCAAAAGGCGGAAGATCCAGGATTGAACAACGGCCTCTGCAAGTGCAAGGGTCTGGGGAGCCCTTGTTCAAGCCAATTCCCATGAAACACCAATGGATACTGAAGATCAAATACAAAGAGATACTACTACTACAGCGTTTGTGGTAGCCGAAGTAGACCAGGTCAGGGTGGTGCCTGGCCGGACAAGTAAGCCAGCCGCCCGATCCAGAAAACCTTTGCGTATTGGTGCGTGGAATTTTTGTAGCTGGAAGGTAGAATAAACGCAACTACTCCTTGCAAGTGAGCTACAGAAGAATAAAATCAAAGTTTGTTGTCTGTCAGAAACGAGACTGAATGATGCTCTGTCCAAAAAGTTTAGGATATCCTAATCTAACTCATTCCAGTTCTACAATTAGGATCCCAAGGATGGTTCCTGCCAACAAGGAGTTGCGTTCCTAATAGAACCCAATCCTACTGCATCATGCGTCACCTCTTGGGAGCCAGTGTCACCAAGGATCGCCATGATGAGATTGAGAGGCCACATCAGCCTCATAACCATAATCGCTGTGTACGCTCCGATAAAGGATAGCAGTGACGTGGTCAAAGCTGCCCTTTATTATGATCTACAAAGGATCATCGACAAGACACCAAGGCGTGATATGCTCTTTGTCGCTGGAGACTGGAACGCCCGGCTTGGCAGAGTAGACCCCGACACAGCGGCAGCTATTGGCCGCCACTCCGTTGGTAACAGATAAATCAATGGAGAAAGGCTCTTACAGCTAGCCGGATACAAAAAAACCTATAGGTCACAAACACTCTCTTTGAGCATAAGAGACTCCACCTCGTAACATGGCGTTCGAACGGCGGCGTAACAACAGCCCAGATTGACCACATCTTAGTCAGCAGAAGATGGAGGAGCTCCTGCACAGATGCCCGGGTATACAGAGGAGCAGACATAGGATCTTGAAATGGATCTGATTACTATGTCCTCACTTGCAAAGTCGTCACCGCCTTAGTAGACAGAAGCGACAAAAGGCAGGGAAGCGCTTCGATGTGTCGAAACTAAGATGCCTAGAAATTAAAGCCGACTTCGAGTTAAAGCTAAGCAACCGGTTCGAAGCCTTGAACCATCTTTCACACGTCGACGAAGAATGGACGCAGATAAAAATTACGACACAAGACGTAGCTGAGGAGGTGCTTGGTCACACAAAACGAAAACAACCGCTCGTGGGAGGTGCAAAAGAACCCTTAAAAGTAGCCCGCAAAGCAGTTAAACAGTCACTGAAACGGGACAGAGAAAGGTACTGGTCAGATCTGGCGAATGAATTAGAACAAGCGTCCAAGAACCACAACAGCAGGAAAATGTTCATACTCCTGAAAGAATTGACAGGAAAAGGATGCTAGGACTGCGTTGAAAATTTTTTAATTTTTGGTTTTATTGGTCACATGTTGTTGTGAGTCTTTTTTCTTTCATATATTTTTGTCTTGCTGAGGACGGCCCTTGGACATAGGGCCGAAATATTCATTCATAGTCCTGGATGAACTTTGCTGAAATAAGGATGCTAGGACTGCGTTGAAAAATTTTTAATTTTTGGTTTTATTGGTCTCTTGTTGTTGTGAGTCTTTTTTCTTTTATATTTTTTTGTCTTTCTGAGCACGGCCCTTGGACAAAGGGCCGAAATATTCATTCAAATTATCTCTACTGTCTTGCAAAAGGATTTCCCTATTGTTCCTCGTACTTTTGTTGTTTGTTATGGAAAGGCAGTGTGGTCTTCGTCGCTATTTTTGCATTAAAGAGGTATGCTAGAGAATAATTGTCAGTTGCCTCTAAGGCCCTACCCCCCTTGCAGCAAAAGGTAAAGAAAACATCAATAAGAAAAAATTTAGCATGGAAAAAGTATTAAAAAATAAATGAGATAGTCATTATAGCTGTTAAAAAATGCCAAAACAAGTTGAGAAACCTCACCAGAAAGGTATTAAAATAGCATGAAGAGTCAATTGCTGCTAAATCAAAAATAGATCACCAGAAGTTTTAGCATTGTCTCTTCTACAAACCTTCAAGGCAGGGTACCCCCGTCTCAACAAAGAGAGGGGCACAAAAGTAACCAACCCTAAAGACAATGCTGATATACTGAAAGATTGTTTCATTACGAATTTCTTAACTCAGCCATTGCACAATCTACCACCTGCAATGCCATCACCTCTGATTCATACATCTATGTACTTAATTGTTGCACGTTCAGGCCAATGAGCCGGGATACGGCTATGTCTCTCCCATTTATAACTACTGAAAACGTCCTCTTAAGGATCAAGAAGCTTGATGAGAACAAAGGCGCAGGGCCAGATAATATTTGGGTGCAATTACTCCAAGAAACAGCCTAACTTATAGCACAACCTACTGCTAAGCTAATCCAGATAACAATGACTTCCAAAGTCCTCCCAAGCAACTGGAAACTTGGCCATATCGAGCCCATTTTTAAGAAGGGACAAAAGATCTAACCAGAAACTACTGCCCTATCAGCCTTACTTAAGCACTTTGCAAGTTCGGTAAAGCGTAATAAACAATGCATTGCTTGAACATCTTGATGACAACCAGTTACTCGACAGAAGTTAACATGAGTTTCTCAAAGGTCACTTGATTGAAATCAACCTCATTGAGTCATATGATATTATCACTAAACTCCTTGATACTGACCTTCTAGTAGACATTATTCTACTAGATTAAGCAAAAGCTGTTCACAAAGTGCAACACAACCTACTGATACTGAAGCTATGTACATATGAAGTCCATGAGATACTGGATTGAAATTATAGGGTGGATTGACCATTCCTTATCAAATAGAAAACAAAGGGTTCTGGAAAATACTGGAAATGGTCCTGAATTTTTATATGTTGTATCGTAGAGTTAATAATACTTGTGTTTCTCTATACCGATTACGACATAAGTGGTGTCAAAATTAGGATTGTGAACCGAATACTAAATGAAACGTTGAAACTTGGATTTTTGGATAATCAAATTATAGCGTAAATCAAGGTAAAGAACCCAAATTTTCATGACATTTAGTGCTGTTAAAAAGACACTTTTGGGATTTTGTTATCGTTATCTCCATCGATATATCTTCGATTTGGGGATAGTGTTAAACGTCAGTAACAAAGAATTTGCGGTAACTTGGACTTCGCCCCGGTTTTGCGTTACATTTTCCGCTATTTAGCTAAAAAATATTCACAATCTGTTTGTGCTTGAGTTTTAATCAGATAACAGATAACAATGACTTCCAATCCTTTGCTTCTGTTAAGATAACAGAAGCAAAGGATTGAAAGGAAGCTCACATCAGTCTTCAAGGAAAGGAATGGCTCCGAAGCAAGACAACCAGTCAAACCCACGAACAAGCCTGTGAATGCCGAATCGGAAACAACGGGATTCAGCAGTCGAGACGTTCCGCGCCAGCAAACTAACAGAGGGGCACGAAGTTGTTTCAACTGTGGAAAGTTCAGTCACAAAGCTGTAGAATGTAGGGAACCGAGGAGACGAGAAAACTTGTTGGCTCGCAGTCCAAGACCGGAAGAAAGAATCAAGGCGATGTTTCGTGTCAGTGGTCTGATACATGGGGAGCCAGCAGAGCTCTTTATTGACAGTGAAGCATCCATCACTATCGTCCATAGAAGATACGTTGGAAGCCTGGGCGAACAAACATCGTCCACCACATAGATTTGTTGTGTCCACAGCAATTGTAAGCAATTCCCTCTACATTAGGGCTATGTTGAGATAAGATGTGGCAATTATACCTTCCAAAGAAATGTAGAAGTTGTAGTTTCCGATGGTATACCCGTAGATGCTATCATTGGAAGATCGTTGTCCGGATTCCTAGAACTTTGTAGCCAAAGTTCAGAAGTAGACAGATGTGCTGTCTCTATTCTTTGTCGACCTTTACGAAAGACTACGCTGGATCAGAAGCTGAGACCCAAGCCCCAGCCATAAATTTTCCAGACAATGATGTTTCCCAGATTGTGGTTGAGTCAGAAAATGGGAATGGCAACTTGAGGCACAGAAAGAGTCGACGAAAGAAGAAAGCATAGTGGAGACAAAAAACTTTCAAGCAGCAACTTTAGAAGTTGATCCAGAACAACTGACTTCCTAGGAATTGGCAGACGTTCAACAACAAGATTCTACTCTGACAAAGTATTTTGCTCTGCTTACTTTAGGCTAGGGTATTGAGCTCGTCAACGGTCTGCTCTACAGAAAGATCAAGACCAGGTTGGACGATGAAGAGATGGCACAGCTGGTAGTTTCCAAGCCTTGTAGGTCGTTTGTGCTGAGAGTCACCCATAATTCCCCAAAGAGTGGCCACACGGGAGTTTCAAGGACTCTTGATCGGATCATTCATAGGTTTTGCTGGCCTGGGGTACATCAAGATGTCAAACAGTTTGTACGTACTTGTAGAGCCCTGCCAGCTAGTTGCACGGATGAAGCTTAAAAAACAGGTCTCCATGTTACGAATGCCTGTCATTAAAGAGCCTTTCAGGAGGATTGCTGCAGATATCGTGGGACCATTGATACCATCTTGGAACAGTCATTAATTCCTCTTGGTGGTATCGGATTATTGCACTCGTTATCCCGAGGCGATACCCATGAAATTGATCAATGTCAGTAAAATTGCAAAAGTGTTTGGACCGTACTTCTGTCAGGTTAGTGTTCCCGAAGAGATCCTGACAGACCAGGATTTGTCGCTAAGAGCTTACATGAGGTGTACAAAATTCACGAAATAAAATCTATAAGCACGTCGCCCTTTTATGCACAAACAGATGGCCTGGTTGAAAACTTGAACGGGACGCTTGTTCGGCTTTTGAAGAAAATCATCACGGATAACCCGAGAGACTGGGATCGTTTTATCCCCTAAGTCTTGTTTGCTTATCGAGAAACTCCTCAAGCCTCAACCAAGTTCAGTCATTTTGAGCTGCTTTATGGGCAAAGGCCAAGAGGCCCATTGGACATCATCAAGGAACAATGGGAAGACACTGTGAGCTCTACCGCTAGACCAGCGCATGAGCTCTTGTCTGTGCGAGAACGACTGCGTCAGATAGTCGTACATATCTTCTGGAAGCGTTCGAAACGCAGAAAACCCAATACAACAAGAAGGCCAAGCCACGAGATCTGCAAGTGGACGACGAGGTCCTCGTACATCTGCCAACTGGAACTCATAAATTGGAAACCAGATGGCAAAGACCCTTCAGGATATCTCGGGCAAGTCAGAACTGTGAACTACGAAGTCGTATTCCCAGAAAGTAGAAAGAAAAAGAAGATCCTACACATCAATCTTCTTCGGAAGTATGAGCTTTGGCCAACAGATTTCCTTCTCTTTGCTCACAAAGCTCCGAGTATGCCAGCGCGTGACCAGACAGATAATTCTGGTAAGCAGGATGGCATCCAGATTGTGATAGATTCACTAAGTCACCTTAGTTAATAGAGAAAAAAGGACATTTTGGCATACTAATAGGATTTAGAAAGTCCGTATCCAAAATTTCTGGAAGAACAAAATCAATAAAATTAACGATGTAATGAACTGTCGAACACTTAGGGATGTTACCAAATTGCTTTCGATCAGTTACTTTCAAAATATATTTTTTCAGCCATGCGGCAACAAAGCTTTCATATATTCTGCTAAAAACTGACGTAACTGTGATCGGTCGGACACCAGAGAATTCATTAGCTGCTCCTTTCTTTGGAATGGGGGTAATAAACCCTTTCTTCCATTTCTTTGGAAAATATTCTGTTTTTGTTATATTATTGAAAATTATCTGAAGGGAAAATGATAATTCTTTAGCAAATGCTTTAATGAGAGCAACTGGAATGTCAAAAGGGGCAACGGAAGTTCTTTTTAACGAAGAGAGTTTACGGATTATAATTACCAATGAAATATCAGCAATTAAATTATCATCTAAAGGAGTAGTTAAATTTACTGGAGGATCCTCAGGTGGAAGAAGGGGGTAAGACTGCACAATTGAAGCAAAATGGGCATTTAAATCATTTGCAGTTTTCTCTAGAGGCTCCTCCTTCATGAAGTCAACTGGTTAAGAACTTTTACCAATCAGACTTTTTACTTTAGTGAAGAACTGCGAAGGCTTGGACTCCAAAAGATGGTCAACTTCATTTTCATAGTAATTTACTTGTGCCTCTTTGATTTTTCATTTTATTTGGTTTGCCAACTGTTTTGCTTGGTTCTCTTGACCTTTTCGTATTAGGTGCAATTTATGTTTTTATCAGTCGCTTTATTTTATAATTTAGTCTTACATTCGGGGAAAAACTCGAGAAATTTTGAATTTACCTTATTATGGAATTCTTCTACTTGTGAATCCAAGTCTTTAGCTGAAGAGACCGCGACCCAGTTTTCTCCCGTTATCCAGTCAAATTGCCCTCTAATCACTTTCGACTATTAAAAAGAGCACTATCCACTCCCATTTCCAATCGAATGAGCCCTTTCCGAAGTTTCTACGTGAGCTCCTTCGGTATGAAGAACCCGGGTATGGAGAAATAAGAAGAAAAAAAAAGTAATACAATGTGCCCACATCGTTGTTTACATAGGCAGCGCTTTTGCGCAGCCTATGATAAGATCGCACCATGTGTAAAGAAACTCACAGCCGAGGTTACATTGCATTTTATTTTCACACTCTCGGATAGTGATCGCGCAAGAAAATTCAGTGCAGCATTCAAACAAGTTTTTTGCTCATGCTTGTCTTTCAGTAATTAAGCGTAAACCAAGAATTATGGCAGTCCAAAAAAGAAAAATAGGTCATAAAACAGAAGGAAAGATGACATAGGAAGGTAATTGGATGATATGGGAAAGTAGTAGACTAATTTAAGAAGCTCAAATACCAATAAGCAAGGGAAGCATAGGCTTCTGCTATCTATTTCCTGCAGTTTAAGGGAGACACCACTCACGGCAGGTACGTTAACACTTGCAACAGAAAACCTCCCCTCTTCTACTCGCTTATTAGTAAAGTTGGCAAGAATAAATAATCAGTCAGAATAATTCAATAATTATTATCAAAGGATTATCACTCACTTATTGAAATGCTGAGTAATAATTTTATTCAGGTTAGGAACTATAATTCTTTGCCAAATATTGCGAAATCTAATTAGCTACGCAGGGATTAAACATGACTGAAAAAGTTTACTGGTTTGATAATTAATAATAATCAGTAGACAGATGCTTTCACCTTGAACTCTGAATCAAAACAATGTTCTGCAGGGAGCCATCTTGGGGCCAACACTTTTTAGTATGTGAATCAATGACTGCTCAACAAAACTGATGAACCCCCGGCATTATATGCAGGCAACTGTAAGCTACAAGGGCATATCAGATGTAACAAAGAGTTCTCAACAGTTGAGGAGGGCCTCAGCAAGTTTTCAAGATGGTTGATAGACTGGGTCCTGCAGCCAGGGCCGTCACGTATGGGGGGGGGACGCCCCCCAATGTTTTGATCACTCGGTAAAAAAATAACTCGGTAAAATCGTGGCGCTTTGCGCCACAATTTTTCCGACGCTGTTAAAATTCTTTGTTCGGTTCAATAAAGACCACGAAAATACTGACATGTCATCTACAGAAATTTCGAACTTGGTCAGTAAACGCAGCGGTTTTACCGACTCCTGTCGTGATTTTATAGATGGTGCCAAACTTTCCATTTGGTTAAATAAACAGCATTTAAATAGGGACATGATATGTACTGAAATCTAAATCTCGGTTGGTACATACAGCGGTTTTACCGACTGGTGCAGTGATTTTACTTATTGTGTTCGAAACGGACATTATGCTAATTATTGACAAAAAACAGTCGGTAAAAGTGACAAGCAACTCGGTGAAATCTCTTGCCCCCCCCCCCAAAAAAAACATTTTGGCTAGTAAGACACTGGCTGCAGTTCCATGCATACAAAAGTACAATTCTTCATACTGGGCAAAATAACCCCAATCAATCATACACAACTGAGACCAACATGAGGCACTAACTGAAAAAAAAAATTTAGGTGTTAGCTTCCACAGCTATACAAGAGCTCAAACTGAAAAAGCGAACTGGTCCTTGGACTTGTTACAAGAACTTTTATCACCAGGAGGCTGTGTATGGAAAGGAAGCTCTATAAGACATTAGTCTCCCCACATTCGGAGTTTGGTATGACGTTCACAGTCCTCAGCACAAAATGGATACTAAGGCACTGGAGAATGTGCCCAGCTACCAAGCTCACACCATATTTGCAAGAAAAGGCTTATGAAGAGCACTTTAGATCACTAAAACTCACAACACTGGTATACACAAGAAAAAAAGGAGATGACATCATGACTTGCAGTTTATTTGAACATGCAAGGCTAAGTTCAGTTTAATCTTTATCCCTCTCTAGTGCCACCAGGGGACACAGTTAGAAACTGCAGGTCCCCAGATGTCAGCAACACAAGTGTCCAAACTTCTATGCTGTTTACTCTGTGCTGCTTTGAAGCACACTGGACTCTGTGTCTCTCAGATCCCACTGTTCAATATAAGACTGCCAATCTATTCAAGAGTACTATTCAATCATGACTTGACAAATGCAAAATTGATGCTGACATGGGATGCTGCCAAACCCTGATTAAGTCACACCCCAAGCAAAATTTGCTAGAGAGAAAAACACCACCTTATCTTGCTGGCCATGCAACATAAGGTAAAAGACTCCTGAATACAAAATATATCTATGTCCTTGTTAATACAGCAGTCCACCAACAATAATCTCTTTTCTTTACCATTTGAGCCGGTATTCCACTATAACATTTTAATGGGCATTAAGGCTATATAATGGGCATTAAGGCTATATAATACGTCAGCAGTGGAACCATGTATAAATTTACTCTAGAAGCTTTGGTAAATTTATACATTCTGATGCCTTTTTTTATTCTATTTCTAAATTCAATAATTACTTCTGGGGCAAACTCAATTTTGAGCCCTTGATGGGTACCCAAAAGGTAACTTATTACCTTGTCTATAGTTTTTAGACTACGATGTAAAATTAAAAATAAGTCAAAAATTAACTAGATAAAAGAATTCGCTTTTAACGAAGGCCATAAAGAACTCACTATGATTTTCCAGTGCCCTGTTAGCAACAAAGAACCAAAAAGAAAAAGCAGGTGCATCAGTGTTAACCATGCAAAAATATGATTTTCCTTGTTGCTCAAGGTAGGGACTGTAAGTTTTCTATACAGAGTTTTTAATAATAGTGATTCCAATGGTGTACTTTTTGTTTTGCTGTGATGTCTTGGTTTCAGGCTCTTTTTAATAATTCCTCCAAATTTGTCTTCAAAATAACATGTTACTATTAAGAATAACAAAAATAACAATGACAATTCCGGAGTCAGCTCCAAATGTCAATTTGATCTAACTAGACAGTTCTATTTCTAAATTCAATAATTACTTCTGGGGCAAATTCAATTTTGAGTCCTTGATGGGTACCCAAAAGGTAACTTATTACCTTGTCTATAGTTTTTAGACTATGATGCAAAATTCAAAAGAAGTTAAAAACTAATTAGATACAAGAATTCACTTTTAAAGAAGGCCTTAAAGAACTCACTATGATGTTCCAGTGCCCTGTAAGCAACAAAGAACAAAAAAAGAAAAAGCAGGTGCATCAGTGCTAACCATGCAAAAATAAGATTTTCCTTGTTGCTCAAGGTAGGGACTGTAAGTGTTCTCTACAGAGTTTTTAATAATAGTGATTCCAGTGATGTACTTTTTGTTTTGCTGTGATGTCTTGGTTTCAGGCTCTTTTTAATAATTCCTCCAAATTTGTCTTCAAAATAGCATGTTACTTTTAAGAATAACAATGACAATTCCTGAGTCAATTCCAAATGTCAATTCTATCTAACTAGACAGTTTTTTCAGAAACACATTTTTAAACTTTTAGTTACTCTGGGCTGTTTTGAGCCCCTATATGGGCTCAAAATAGAATTTTCCACAGAAGCAACTATTTGGAACAAGCAAAAAGAAAGACATCAAGCGATGTATTCACTATGTTCCTATCTAAATTATGTGAATAGGCTAAGCATAAATCTACTGAAACTTTTCAAAAGACAAAAATATATATGTATTTATATAATTTAGCTTAGAAGAAAGTTAACACATCACTTGAAGCCTTTTTTATACTCTTTACAAATTCAATAATTGCTTCTGGTGTAAATTCCATTTTGAACAGTTAATGGGGGCCAAACTTATTACCCGGTCTAAAGTTTGTCTATATCGTAAAGTTGAAAAAAATAGTTTTGAACTAATTAGATATAAAATTAGCAGTAAATATGCAGTTTACAATGCTGTAATTTCCAGCTCACGTGCAAAAAATTGTACAACAGTGAAAGAAATGATTTTTTGCACAATTTTTAAGTCGCTAATCATTAGCTGTTTTATGATTTTTTTTAGGAATAGTGTAAAACTACGCTAAATAATTATTAAACTTCAATTATTTGAATGAAGCACCTACCTACCCTTTCTATAACACTGACTTTTAATAAACTTAAACATATATATATATACTAGCCTAATATTGGCTCATTTGCAGAAATAGATCAGCTGCCCAAATAGACTTCTAGGAAGGTTGTTTAAACCGTATTCAGTAGCACATATACTTTTCTTCAGCCAATCCATTTTAGACGTTTACAGAATTATAGGAGCCCTCACTGCTAGACCAGGTTATCACTAGGAATCCTGACCAAACCCCCTCAACGTCTTACCTCCATGCAGTTGATAGTAGTGACCACATCTGCATTTTCTGTAGTAACACATATACTTATACTTTTCTTTTCTCAACTAATCTAACCTATGGTCAAAGTGCAGTTCAGTGGTTTTTTACTAATGTGAAAACTTAAAGAGCTTGAAAAATAAAGCAATCAGGAATAAATCTCCATCCCAAATTAGGGTCAATTAAGGATTTTTTGTAGGTTCTGGCCTCTTCTCTTCTTATGAGAATGTAAGGATTATGCCAACACAAGGCTGCATGGCAAATTCTTTTCCAATCAAGTGGTCACATTGTGGAACTCAATAAACCAGGATACAGTTGTCATGGCTGCAGCGGCAGCTGCAACCCATTAAAGAGGGAACCACAGCCCATAGTAACTATAAGTTAAAAATCACGTTTAGAAAAAAGCTACCTAGTGAAAAAAAAATCACCATCTGACACTGATTCGGGAGTGGTGACTATTATTTCGGTTCGTCTTAAAAGTAAAAGTTTATAGCGAAAAGAAATTTATGGTGATTTCGAAAAAAAAACTGAAACCCCTCGAAAATGGCGTCAGATCAAACGGAAAAGTGCACCATTGGAACCAGAATGGTCGAAACCCCTTTCTAGGAAAATTACAGTCTCCTTCTTTGAACAACAAAGAAAGTCGCTTTTTTGCATTGTTAGCACTGATGTTTCCCGTTTTTTTCCAGCAGGGCTAAGGGGTGGCCAGAGCATCATCGAGAGATGTGTAATAATTCATTCGAAAATAAATTAAATTTGTAAGTGCCCTCCTTAAGTGACCAAAAAGATTGGAGGGCAACTAGCCCCCCTCCCCCAAAGTTATCCAATCAAAATTTCGAGATAGCCATTTTGTTCAACATAGTTCAAAGGTCCTATATCTATGATTTTAGTGATGATAGACCCTCCATAGTCCCTGGGAAAAGCGCTGTAGGCTGTATTGGTATCGGATGTATCGATATCACGCGTATCGGTATGAGCGTATTGTTATTGGGTGTTTTGGTATCCTAATTTTTACTAGCTTATATAAAAAATATTGCTCATATATACTTCCTTCCTTCCTATAAGTTCCAGAATCAGCAAGTTCCAAATCATGGTTGCAGCGGTAGCTGCAACCATGATTTTTTTTTAGTAAAGAGCGAACCCCAGCCCATAGCAATCAGAAGTTGAAAACCGCGTTTAGAAAAAAGCTAGCTAGTGAAAAAAATTGCCATCTGACACTGATTCAGGAATGGTAACTTTTATTTCGGTCTGTTTTAAAAGTAAAAGTTTATTGTAAAAAGAAATTAATGGTGATTTTGAAAAAAAGCCTGAAACTCCTACAAAATGACGTCAGATCAAAATGAAAAGTGTACCATTGGAATCAGCATGGTCGAAAACCTTTTATAGGGAAATTACAGTCCCTCCTGGAACAACAAAGAAAATTGCTTTTTTGCATCGGTAGCACTGATCCATCTCCTGTTTTTTATTCTTCTTTTTTTTCCTAGCAGGGCTAGGGGGTGGCCAGAGCATCATAGCCAGATGTGTAATAGCTGATTCGAAAGGGAATTAAATTTGTAAGTGCCCTTTTTAAGTGACCAAAAAGATTGAAGGGTAACTAGACCCCCCTACAGGCCCCCTCCCCCCCCCAAAGTCATCAAATACACATTTTGAGATAGCCTTTTCATCATAGTTCAAAGGTCCAATATCTATGGTTTTTAGTGATGATATGATCCTCCATAGTCCCTGGGGAAAGGGATGTACGCTGCATTGGTATCGGACGTATCGATATCACGCGTATCGGTATGGGCGTATTGTTATTCGGCATTTTGGTATCGCCTGTATCTTACACAAATTTTTAGTAGCTCATATAAAAGATACAGCTATATACTCAATTTTTAATGCTCATATGCACGTCGTTATTTCCTATAAATTCCACCATCAGCAAGTTCCAAATGACACTAAAAAATGGCATTTTGGGTGCTTTGTCTCAAGTGGAAAATCTGGGGCTACTGGGCTACCAGAACTTTTTAGAGTGACGTTTAATGGCTCATTTGAAAGCTATCAGATTATCAGAGACGTGGTTCTGTTAGTACAGCCTTGGACTTCAAATTAGAGTGTCTTGGGTTCGAATCCTAATTGTTTTTTTTTTGGAATCACGGTTTTTCCCCTTCTATATGATCATTTTCATATAATTTCACTATCTGTATAAATGTGATGCACTCATTTTCTAAAGTTATTTTGTCAAGCATTTTGATTCAAAAGGTAATAGAGGTCATTCAGGCCATGGTTTGCAACGACATTCTTAGTAAATCACTAAATCAATACCCCAAAGTATGGCGTAATTTTTTCGAAATCTTGTGTGTGTGGGGGGGGGGGGGTAAAATCTGGAGCCAATTTTCGAAAATTAAGTGAAAATGACAGAGAAAACTTAAAAGCGAGCCATATAGTAATAAAAAAGGTAAAGATATACAAAAGAAAACTGACCTGTTTCAGTGGATGCTTGAATTATGCGAGGGGGGGGGCAAAATAGGTTGATCCAATAAACTTGCATTAGGAGCAAGTTTAATTAACGCAAATTTGCGTTAATTAAGTAAATTACACTACTTTAAACTATGTTAGGGGGCGCGCGCCCCCCTTGCCCCCCTGGATCCGCCACTGAATTATGCAGACTTATCTTACTTTTGACAACATTTTTACTAACTTTCATCAGGGTCTGGGAACTGGGGTTTGGGGGAAAACTGTGGTCTGGGAGAGGCAGTTACTCCCTCTGTCCCATAGAAAATTATGCTCCTGATCCCAACCCCTTACCACATCTTTCCCTAGATGGAGGTGATTAGAAACTATGAAAAAAAAAAAAAAAAAAAAAAGTTTTGAACTGAAATTAAGGAGCAACACTAGAACTTAAAACGAACAGAAGTTATTCCGTAAAACAAAAAAGATCGTGGCAGTGTTGTTTCTAAACTAAATTTTAATAAAAACGAGCAGAGATTAATTTTAAAAAACAAATTTTTTCCGAGGGAAGTGAAAAGCGAAGTTGAAACTTAAAACGAACAAAAATTATAAATTTACAGCCTATCTAAGATATATCAATAAAACTAGTGCAAATAAATCAACTGGTGATATTTCCCTATGTTTGTAGGATTACAGAAAACTAGGCCCTAGCACTTTACTGAAAACACGAAATAATAGAAGAGTTTTGGTAAGGTAAAAATAAACATTTAAGGGCACTTTTGACAGTATAAAAGTAAAGCATTTTTAGATCGTTTTATTTATTTTTTTTTTTGCTTAATTTGACCTCACTTATGCACAATGAGCTCAGTTCAATGACTGACTCTCATTTGGATCTGAAAAAGACTTTTCATGATTATTTTGTAGACAAGTTCGAAGTGAAGGAATCTTACTAGTATTAAGACTACAGACCCGCATTAAATTTGTATCACAACTTGAAATTCGCCGTTTTATAGCAAGAAATAACTGGATCTCCAGAGTCCATATTATGGTTGAAAGGTTCTTCATTTCAAATAATACTAGGTGAGACAAAGTTGTTACCTGATAAATCAATTCATTATTTTGCATGCTGTTTAATGACTGTAAACTTATTATTTTTATGCCTAAATTTTTTTTAAATAATTTTAATTGTACACTGAAAATTACTGATATCATAGCTCCTGTAAGACTACGAAAAGCGTTTTAGATTAGTTTGTTGTTGTGAGGCTACGTGTTTACTTTTGACTCCTAAATCAATATTCTTGTTTTTTATACTTGGCTCTTGTGTTTTCAGTAAAGTGCTAGTTTTCAGTAAAGTGCTAGTTTTCTGTAAAGTGCTAGTTTTCCAATAAACCTATAAATAAAGGGAAATACCACCAGTTGATTTATTTGCACTAGTTTTATTGATATGTGTTAGATAGGCTGTGAAGTAATATTTTTTGTTTGTTTTAAGTTTCAACTTTGCTCTTTACTTCCCTTGGAAAAAAATTGTTTTTTTAAATCAATTTCTATCAGTGTTGACTCACTCAAAACATCAGTTGACAAGGAATAGTGCAACAAACCATGGGGAGCAGTTTAAAACTCACCTCTCAAGCTAGCACACTATCTTCACTGGCTGGCAAATAGAAGATCATCAGCTGGCAATTGTGATTTAAGGTAATTTGAGGCAATTGTTTGTTTCTTTAGTTTACAATGCTGTAATTTCCTTGTTTAAGGTTTTCAGCAAGTTTGATTCCAATGGTGCACTTTATGTTTTGCTGTGACACCTTTTTTGCAGGGTTTCGTTCTCTTTTTATAAATTCCTACAAATCTTTTGTGAAAATAGGTTAAACATTTTATTAATAAGAATAATGAAAATAATAAGTACCATGGTGTAAATGTATGAGCAGTTCACTACAAAAGGAGACATGTTAAGAAAACAATTCTTACTTCGAAATATGCAAAATAATCCTAGTTATTATATATTCTAGTGGGAGAACCTTTACCATCATTTCTTTCACTGTTGTAAATTTTTTTTAACAAAATTGTGAATAATAAAAATAGATTTGACTGCATTTATCCATTTTCAAATAGTCTATATATGAAAGTAAAACACCATCACTCCCATCAGCAGGGGTGTCCCAAGGCTCATTTTATTTGGGGAGGGGGCAATCTTTGTAAACTTTACTGAATTACTACCTATTTATGCCAAATTTTCTGCAGAAATCAAAAATTTTGCTAAATTTCAGCCAATTTTGCAAAATTTCTGTGAAATTTTACCAAACTTTTTGGTGAAAACCTTACCAAATGCCAAAAAGTTGAGGGGGGGGGGGAGGGGCGCCACCCCCACCCCCCTCAAAATGCCCCAGGCCATCAGTAAAGTTCTAGTTTAGCTACTTTTTGCTATCTTGGAAAGGGGTTAGGTCAAGAAAATGAAACTTTCAGCAATGAATCCAAGTCAAAAACATACTCAGGGAAGATACTGCCAAGCTTAAATGTTAACCCTCTTCTGATTTCTAAGTCTTAGAAATTGCCTACTTGACACGCTTCGAAATTATGACAAAACAGCATTTTACCTTAATTTTCAGTTATCAATTCCTTTTTCTCAGGTTTTAGCTCTGAAAATGCAATTCCTGCTATTTGAATAGAATTATAAGCTATATATTTTTTTTTCTAAATTTTAGGAAATCCATTTGCAGATCTTTGAAGCCTCATAAATTGGGATTGGGCAAAGTTGTGGAGCTGAAAACAGTTTTCTTTCATTTCATTTAAGTAGAAGATCTGTTTTGCAAGGTTTCACTTTCATAACACAAAGATTTTCAAAGGCCATCAAAGGTCACTGCCCTCTAGAGGGGGAGGGATGGAGGGGGAATGGGGGTTGGTACTTCAAATTACCTTCCCAGGACATACTTTAATCCATATATCTGTCCCCAAAAGTTTTATTTTCCTAGCCTAACCCCTTTCCAAGATAGCAAAAAGTAGCTAAACTAAAATTTTACCCTGTTATCTACCAAACAGATATTAATAGACAAATATTGGTATAAATTCGGGACCACTCCAGGTCATAAAGAGACACATTAGGAAAACAATTCTTACTTCATGATATGCAAAATTATCCTAGTTAACATATTATCCAAGGGGAGCACCTTTATCCTTACTATTTTCCTTGTTTTTCCAGTTTTACAATCACATTTTTCAATATTTTGTCTTTTCTCCAAGTCTTGAAAATCGTTTTGAAACAAACACCCAAGAGCTATCTAGCAAACCTAAGCTAACCCAAATTTATTAATAGTAGCCTATTTATATCTTTTTGCTAGATGGCAGTGATGGTGTTTAACTTCCCTATACAGAATAATTGGAAATGGAAAAATGCAATCAAATGTTTATTTTTCACAATTTTGTTAAAAATAATTGTAAAACAGTGAAAATATTGATGATTAAGGTGCTCCCCCTGGAAAATATTTAAACTAGGATTATTTTCCATATTATGAAGTGAGAATTGTTTTCTTAATCTGTCTCTGTCTGTCTCCAAGATGGATCTTGGGTGTTTGTTTTTATAAACAATTTTCAAGATTTGGAGAATAGACATAAATATTTAAAATGTGATTGAAAAGCTGGAAATGCATGAAGTGAAAATTGTTTTCTTAAGATGTCTCCTTAAGAAATGGTCTGCACATACTACACCATTACCACTTCTAAATCAGCTACAAATAGTAGCTTTTTTTTCTTACTTGATAGTTTTTTAGAAACATATTTTAAACTCTTGGTTACTATGGGCTGTTTTAAGCCTCTAATCATTTAGGCTCTGGATCCATTCTTGAAAGTCGCATTCACTAGCCTATCCAAGATAGCCAAAAACCATCCATCCAGAATACCCTAGGCTATGGATTTTATTTTTCTGTGAATAACTTATTTTTTTGAAATTTTTTTTTATAGAATCAATGTCTTGAAAAGATTGCTGAATGGTATGTTTATCTTGTAGCTAGCAAGTTAAAAACTTAAACTTATCCTCTAACTTAGGGAAGACAGCTTCAGATACCTAAAAGTAAGTAAATCAATCCTTAAAACTATTGAGTTATTGCTTAAATAAGAATTTTTATGTGGGAGAGCCATCTGAAAAGATTTTAAATGCCGATACGATAACCATAGGTAGCATTTTAGAAATGCATTAACAGCAAAAGTTTTTAAAAGAGAAAGTTGTAGGATCCATTTGAATTGTAGGCTAAATTTTTTCTCAAGTTTGAATCTTAATCAAGATAGCCCTTTGAAAACAACTCGCTAAAGACACCAGTTATCAAGATTATTTCGGGTAAAATTTTACCTTATTTCACACCAGGATTTCTGTTCTGAACTAAGTACTTTAATAACACAAGAGTTAGGCTAGGGCCTTGTAGCCTACTAACTTGATTCTCCATTCAACACTGTCCTTTTCTGATAAATTGGCAGTTTGCAACAAAATTTGGCCAATATGAAAATAAATATATCACTTGATGCTTTTTTTATGCTCTTCCACAATTCAATAATTGCTTTTAGGGGAAATCTTATGAGCCTTTAAAAGGCTTAAAACAGGCCATGGTGACCAAGAGTGCTAATGAATGTTTCTAAAAAAAAACAACTTTTTAGTGACAAAACATTGCTGTTTTTGGAATGGAAATTATTATTTTCCTTGGTCTGAATAGTAAAATATTACTAGGAAAACACATTTGCAGAAATTTTTAGAAAGAGCTAGAAACCCTTTAAAATTATGTGTTTTGCTGTCATTTCATTTTTGAGGGGCTTCAGGCTCTTTTTTAAATTTGTAAATTTGTTTTCTAAATAACATTTTACTATTAGCCTAAGTTAAGGAAAATAATAATTAGCCTACCATTCCTCAATCAGCTGAAAATGGCAATTTTTTCTCACTAGTCAGTTTTTTTTAAACATATTTTTAAACTCTTGTCAACAATGCACTGTTTTACCTTTGGAGCCACATTAAGGGCTCAATATGGAATTTGTCCCAGAGATGATTATTGAACTATGAAAAAGAATAAGAAAGTGCCTTAAGTGATGGTACAACTCTTTTCTTATTATCCTTCTTAGTTCAGAATAAAATAGCCAGTACTTGTCTATTATATAAAACACACTCAAGAAGTGGAGTTTGGTGAATCCTAATGAAATAAAACAAAATTACAATAAGGCCATTCTTTTACTTATCTATGTGCTAAGATCTTACAGCTTTTGACAAAGAATGCTTAAAAGTGAAATCTTAGCACTAAGATCTTACATCTTATGGCATTCTTTTGCAAATGTCTTTCATCATTCTGCTCTGATCAGCAGTCTGAGAACAATAGGGCTGTTCTTTTACTCATCTATGTGCTAAGATCTTAAATCTTTTTACAAATAATGCTTAAAAGGGAAATCTTAGCCCTAAGATCTTACATCTTATGGCATTCTTTTGCAAATGCCTTTCGTCATTCTGCTCTGATCAGCAGTCTAAGAACACTATATAGCAGAAAGATGGTGTGTTTCACAATTTTTGCTAATGTCAGTGAGCTGTAAGATCTTAGAACAAAGATGAGTTAAAGGAACAGAAATCTTTGCAGAAAGATGTGATATCTTAGATGTAAGATCTTAGTGCAAAAGAACAGGCCTAATGAGAATATAGTTAGGGCTGTTTTTTTCACTCATAAATGTGCTAAGATCTTACATCTTTTGTCAGAAAACATTTAAAAGTGAAATCTTTGTATTTTGCTAACGTCAGTGAGCTGTAAGATCTTAGAACAAAGATGAGTTGAAAAAACAATAATCTTTGCAGAAAGATGAAAGATCTTAGGTGTAAGATCTTAGTTCTAAAAAACTGCCCTAATAGTTTAGAAATAAATTTGGGCTATATATTGGCACATTAGGGGAAGGGGGTGGGGGAAAAGCATACCATATATTAAATACATAACCTAAACAAACCTATTTTAACCTAATGAAAAAAAATGATGAAAATAGAATACTTTATTAGCAAAATTGTGAAAACTATAACTTGGAAATATGCTCCCAGAACAGAGAAATGGTCCTCAAGAATTGCATTAAAATGAACTTGGCCTTCTGCCTTTACTGCTGCCTGCCACATTTACTCTACAATGTATTAATGTAAATGATGGCAGGATGTACCTTGGGGCTGTTTTGTTCCTCCACATTGCAGAAGCCCATATTCTCTCTATTTTTTGGGTAGAGGTGCCAGTTTCTGGATTGACAAAATTATTTTTGTGGTTCACTTTCAAATGAGTGAAACCTGTTTGTTCTAGCTCAGTTGTGTTGTAGCCCTTCCAACAATCTGAAATGATTCTTGAACATCCATGGTGAGACACTATATTCTATCACTAGTCAAAGCAAACTAAATAGTGTCCTCAAGAATTGCATTAATAATGAACTTTTCTTTGTCTTTGAGATGGTCAACTGACACCTTAGCTCCCACTTAATTAAACCACAAATGACCTTCACAATTTTGCTAATAAAGTATTCTATTGTTGTCATATTTTATTGTCAGCAAACATCACTTCCTGAGTGTGTTTTATAATATGCCTAATAGACAAGTACCAAATAGCCTACTGGCATAAAATTAACATTAGTTCTAAGAGGTATCCTTGTCAAGTTTTAAAGTATTTTCACAATACCATTGAATAGAGTCAGATTAAGATAGTAAAACTTGAATTATTTAGATGAAGCACCTACTTACCCTTTCTATAACACTGACTTTTAATGAACTTTAAACATTTCTGTACTAGCCTAATGTTGGCCCATTTGCAGTAATAGATCAGCTGCTCAACTAGGCTTCTAGGAAGGTATTTTAAACCACATTCAGAAACACATATACTTTTCTTCAGTCAATCCATTTTAGACATTTACAGGAGCCCTCACTGCTAGACCTAGTTATCACTAGAAACCCTGACCAAACCCCCTCAACATCTTACCTTCCTGCAGTTGATAGTAGTGATCACATCTGTATTTTCTGGAGGAGCACATACACTTATGCTTTTCTTCTCTCAGCTACTCTAAGCTATGATAAAATTGCAGTTCAGTGGTTTTTTGCTAATGTGAAAACTTAAAGAGCATGAAAAATAAAGCTATCAGGAATAAATCTACATCAAAATAAATAAAGCTATCAGGAATAAATCTACAAAATAAAGCTATCAGGAATAAATCTACATCCCAAATTAGGGCCCACTAAGGTTTTTTGTAGGTTCCAGCCTCTTCTCTTCTTATGAGAATATAATGATTGTGCCAACACAAGGCTGCATGGAAAAGTCTTTTCCAACCAAGTGGTCAAATTGTGGAACTCATTAAACCAGGATACAGTGTTGACTCAATCAAAACATCAGTTGACAAGGAATAGTGCAACAAGCTATGGCAAGCAGTTTGAAACTCACCTCTTAAGCTAGCACACTCTCTTTGCTGGCTGGCAAATAGAAGATCACCCGCTGGCAAGTGTGATTTAAGGTAATTTAAAGTAATTGTGTGTTTCTTTAATTTATGCCTAAAATGTCTTACATTGAAAAACTTATCTTTGGCTAAGAGTTTGCATCTTTGGCCCTAGATTTGATAAGATTTTACATCAATTTACACTTCAAAGCAAGCTAAGGTCCAAGGGATCTGAATGGATGTGTTGTTGACAAACAAGATTCAAAGAACGTGAGGGGTCAGTATCACATGTATGGAATAGATCGGCTTGGGCAGATGATTGGTTCCTCCCATGGTGAAAGAGACCTGGGTATGCTGGTGGATGAAGAATTGAAGTTTGACCAACATGCTCAGTCAGTTGCCTCCAAAGGGCTCCAGACCCTGGGAATTGTAAAAAGAACATTCCACAGTAGGTCACCAAAGCTGATGTCAAAGCTATGTCAAAGCTGATGTCAAAGCTACTGAGGACTTGTTTGACCAAAACTGGGATATGGTATGCGTATAGCAACCCCATTAAATAAAGGTGACAAGAAAAAACTAGAGAGTGTCCAAAGACGAGCAACTAAATCAATAGAGAATTTTAAAGCCTGGACTACCCATCCTGCCTGGAGAAATTACAGATTTCTGCCCTCTCCTATCGACGGAAGCATGGGGATGTCATCTTGGCATACAAAATCCTGCACACTCAGTCCTTGCAACACAATATGCCTGAACCTGACCAGTCAACAAGAACTAGAAGACATACCATGAAGCTGTACTGCAAACGAGCCAACACCAGACTACAGAATAACTTCTTCCCAAATAGAGGCATGGGGCTCTGGAATTCCCTAAGCAAAGGAGCAGTCTCAGCCCCTTTTGTAGAGGCCTTCAAGGGAGCCATGGACAAAAATTGGTTGTCCAAGCCATGGCTTCGAGAATGGGATGCAGCCAATACGTTGGCTCAACATCTTGACTAACCAACACCTACAGGATAATTCCTTGTTCACTGGACAATGTGATTCATGGTAATTTAAGGTAGTCTAATGGGTAAGAAAACAAGAATTGGGTGTTACTGTAGCATGGCCTATCGACATGGTAGTAAAATAGACATAATAACAAGGACACCCAAAAATTAAACCCAGTTGGTAAAATGTTTGATTGTTGTTCATTGGGTTTGAGAAGGATCCCAATCATAGGCTTCTTGAAATGTTTTTCAGCCCACTTCTTGTAAATTCTTCTCTTAAATGTCTCTGTATGATGTTGCAGTAACAGTATCATCTAAAAGTGCATAAACTAGAACTCTTTTTGGAGAGGATTCTTGCAATTTATTAGAGTGTCCTTGGGTACAACTTTTTTGGGAGAATATTTTGAAATTTTAGTTTTTTTTATATATTTCTGTGTCTACATCATGTTAATACATTTCCAACAAAACAGAAGAGTTGAGCGCTTTTATGTCTTGAGCTTGTCTGGGTATGATTTTTGGTTAAGGCAGCTAATGTATTTTGTTGCTCTTCTCTGCACCCCTTCAATCTATTATTATATACTTTTAAAATACGGACCAGGCAGTGCAGCTCCAAGGTATAAAATGGGTCTTACCAATT
Organism: Artemia sp. Qi Xiang Cuo; assembly: GCF_049724085.1. Lineage (NCBI taxonomy): Eukaryota > Metazoa > Arthropoda > Branchiopoda > Anostraca > Artemiidae > Artemia > Artemia sp. Qi Xiang Cuo. The sequence goes on along the minus strand of NC_142814.1, from coordinate 26,925,086 downwards.
AATTCATTGAGAACTTTTGCTGATTGGCATGTACCATTCCTCTTTAGGAGCCCATGATCTGAAGCTGCATTAGAAACCATCTATGTAGTATGCTCATGATATCTTGATTTTCCCATTCCGAATTTCTTTTTCGATTTCAGCAGGAGGTAACAGGGACTTAAGAGGATGTCATGCGCTTCTCCTGCATGTCGTATTTACTCATTACATTACTTGAGGCACATTTATTGATGCAACACATAGATATATTAAAAGGGTTCTAGGCGTTTACCCCCCCTCCCCCCCCCGTTGAAATTAAGGCTTTCCAAATTTGAGAATTTTATTTGAGTTTTTTTTTTTATTTCTGTTGGGGGAACGAATTTTTGTACTAAAATTCGAGAACACCAGTTTTTTCGTTAGTGTTTTCGTTATTTTTAGAAATAAAGTTGGCCTATAGTTTTGCATATTTGCATATTATAATTTTGCATATTATATACTTTTAAAATAAGGACCAGCCAGTGCAGCTCCAAGGTCTAAAATGGGTCTTACCAATTAATTCATTGAGAACTTTTGCTGATTGGCATGTAGCATTCCTCTTTAGGAGCCCATGATCTGAAGCTGCATTAGAAACCATCTATGTAGTATGCTCATGATATCTTGATTTTCCCATTCCAAATTTCTTTTTCGATTTCAGCAGGAGGTAACAGGGACTTGAGAGGATATCATGCGCTTCTCCTGCATGTCGTATTTACTCATTACATTACTTGAGGCACATTTATTGATGCAACACATAGATTTTTTAAAAGGGTTCTAGGCGTTTACCCCCCCCCCCCCCCGTTGAAATTAAGGCTTTCCAAATTTGAAAATTTTATTTGAGTTTTATTTTTTTTTATTTCCGTCGGGGGAACGAATTTTTGTTCTAAAATTCGAGAACACCAGTTTTTTCGTTAGTGTTTTCGTTATTTTTAGAAATAAAGTTGGCCTATAGATTTGCATATTAGGGGGGGGGGTAAAGAATAGCGGCTCTGCATGCAAAATTTGTTTGGTACAAGTATTCTGCATGTTAAATAGACAGATAGAGAAGTGTATTTTAAAGCCTAATATACAGCCATGAACATAGAACAATAACATAAATGAAAGGCACAAATAACATAGACATTTATAAGCAATCATCATAAAAAACTTAAAATAAACAAAAAAATCACCAAAAAATATTACTTAATGCTTGTAAAAATTCTATTTGAAAAAAACAAACTTGACACTTGGAAAAAACACTTAAATGAAACATTACTTTTTTTTTTTTTTTTTTTTTTAAACAAAATTTACAGATACATCACTATTCTTCTGTTATTTTTAGAGGCCATACCTAGAAGGAATTGTTTTCTGACTTCAAACTGTCCAAATACTTTACCCCCCCCCCCCCTATAGTGCAAATATATAGCCCAAATTCTGTATTTCCCATCTATTCTGTCACTTTTATTTATCTTGTCTCATGCTAAGATGAAAGAAACTGACGAAGAAACCGGGTTTTTTCTCGAGTTTTACACCGCGTAAACTTAAGTGAGTGGCGTATAATGCATAAGCACCAAAATTCCTTCCCCCTACGGAAAAAAATTAAACTCAAATAAAAATCTTAAATTTGGAAAGCCATATTTTCCATGGGGGGGGGGGTAATCGTCGGGGGGTAAACGCCGGCCACCATTAAAAGACAGAAGTCATTTCTGAGCATAGGCTTTAATGGTATCAAGAAGAGTTTTGTGTCATCAGTATATAAAGTTATATTGTTCTTAGTGCCTTGGACAATCAATGTGGAATCAAAATCAGTCCCTTGTAGGGCACCACTGAAAACATTGTTGGAAGTTAAATATAAATGTAAAAGTTGAATATAAAATAGAAAATATAAATGTTTTTACTTTATAACTTTAATAAATCAAATAATATTAAGATTTTGATTGCTAAGTATCAGTATATGTATATTAAACTGACAATGTACATTCATTTGTATTTTTTAGTAAAGTGCAAATTATGTTCTGGCCTTGGGAAGGCATAGGGATTTTGATCCCAACTTATGTTAATTTCTGCTCGTTTTGAGTTTGACTCGGTTATTTATTGTAATTTCTGTTCGTTTTGGGTTTCATTTATTTATCGATCCTGATTTGTGGTATTTTTCACGCTTGGTAGATTATTTGATTTTATTTTTGCTCATTTTTGTTTAATGGAGTTCTTTACTTTTCTTTGAAAAACTTATTTTGTGGAAAGTTTTTTTAATTAATTTCTGTTCGTTTTATATTGACTTAGTCTTTTCAGAGAAAAAGAAAATAATACTTTAAATCTTTTCGTTTTTTTTAAAGATTTATAGTTTGGCCTTCTATTTGTATGCTGGAGAAAAATTTTCAGCAATTTTTAACAACATACACCCTCTTAATAATCTGGACACAAATAGAAGTGTTTAATTTAGTTTCATAACTCATCTAGTTGACCTGAAATGGATAACTTGATACCATTCGCAAAAACAAATCTGTTTACTTTCTTTGATAGCTGGGATGCACTTACGCTATTTTGATTTAAATTTTAAGAGCAGAAGCAGCCCCAAAAGTTTCAACATCATACCCTCAGTCGTTCTTGGAATACTGCTGAGATGCCTTATTGGGAATTAGCATTAACACAGTGCACTTTGATTTAACCTTATGGCAACATTTAGTTTTTAAACATAAAGTCAAATGGGAGGGTGGGTGTGGGAGGGGGATTAGTTTCCCTCCAATCACTTTCGACCATTAAAAAGGGCATCAGCCCTTTCTATTTTCAATCGAATGAGCCCTTTTCGAAGTTCCAGCTCCTTCAATACAAAGTGCCCTAGTCTAAACAACAAAAACAACCAAATAATAATACAATATCCCCTCGTCAATCTGTACTAAAAAATGTCAAGCCTTCCAAGTACTTCGCCTATTAGAAATGGCACTAAACCTTTCCATTTCCAAGCGAGTGAGTTCTTTTTGAGTTTCTACGACAGTCCTTCCTTATAAACACCTTATATCCCTCCTTGGCATAAATCACAACCCTTACCTTAAGGGCTGTGAGGTTGGTTGTCATCCTCTTAGACCTAATTTCCAGAAGTTTCAACTACGTTAAACAAAATGTCTATCTCAAAATTTTGATTGGATGTGTCTGGGAAAATGGTGGGCGTGAGAGGGGCGTTAGTCTTTCTCTAATCACTTTCAACTATTAAAAAAGGCACTAGCCCTTTCAATTTCCAATCAAATGAGCCCTTTTGAAGTTTCTACGACAACGCTTTCAATAAAATCCTTATAAGCCCCCAGGGGTGTCATCCTCACAGACCTAATTTCCAGAACTTTCTACTAAGTTGAACAAAATGGCTATCTGAAAATTTTGATTGGATGTGTTTAGGGGAATGATGTTCGTGAGAGAGGGATTAGTTACCGTCCAATCACTTTCAACTATTAAAAAGGGCACTAACCCTCTCAATTTCCAATTGAATGAGCCCCTTTTGAAATTTACGACAACTCTATCATTAAAAACCTTATATGCCCCCAGGGCATAACTTACAACCTACGTCCTGGGGACTCAGGGGGGTTTGTCATCCTTAAATACATAATTTCCAGAACTTTCAACTACGTTGAACAAAATGGCTATCTCGAAGCTTTGATTGAATGTGTTTGGGGCAATGGAGGGCGTAAGAGGGGGGTAATTACTCTCCACTGACTTTCGACTATTAAAAAGGGCAATTTCAATTTCCAATCTAATAATTCCCTTTTGAAATTTCTACAACAACTTTCTATGTAAACCTTATATGCCCTCAGGGCAGAACTTACAACCCTTGCACTGAAAGCTCTGATGGGGTTATCATCCTAAAAGACCTAATTTCCAGAACTTTTGAATACATTGAACAAAATGTATACCTTCAAATTTTGGTCTGATGTGTTTGGGGAAATGGTGGGCGTGAGAGAGGGGTTAATTGCCCTTCAATCACTTTCGACTATTAAAAGGTCAATAGCCCTTTCAATTTTCAATTGAATGGGCCCTTTTGGATGTTTTTACAACATCAATTTCAATAAAGACCTCACATGCTCCCAAGGCATAACTTAAAACCCTTGCCCTGAGGGTTTTGGGGGAGGGATGGGTTGTCATCCTTAAAGACCTAATCTCCAAAACTTTCAACTGCGTTGAATAAAATGGCTATCTAAATATTTTGATTGGATGTGTTTGGGGAAAAGGTGGGCATGAGAGGGGGGTTAGTTGCCCTCAAATCACTTTCGACTATTAAAAAGGGCACTAGCCCTTTGAATTTCCAATCGAATGAGCCCTTTTTCAAGTCTACGACAAACATTTTAATAAAAACCTTATATGCCCCAGGGCATAACTTATAACCCTTGCGCTGAAGACTGCGGGGGAGTTCAAGTTTCTACGATAAAGATTTCAATGAAAACTTATATGCCCCCAGGGCATAGCTTATAACCCTTGCTCTGAAGACTGTAAGGGGAGTGTCCTGCTCAAAGGTATAATTTCCAGAACTTTAACTGCGTGGAACAAAATGGCTATCTCAAAATTTTGATTGGATGTGTTTGGAGAAATGGTGGGCGAGGAAGGGGTGTTAGTTGCCTTCCAATTACTTTCTACTATTAAAAAGGGCTCAAGACATTTCAATTTCTAATCGAATCAGCCCTTTTTGAAGTTTCTACAACAACGCTTTCTATAAAAACTAAATGCCCAAAGGACATAACTTATAATCCTTGCCCTGAGGGCTTTGAGGGCTGTCATCCTCAAAGACCTAATTTACAGAACTTAAAACTCCGTGGAACAAAATGGCTATCTCAAAATTTTGATTGGATGTGTTTGGGGAAAAGGTGGGCGTGAGAGGGGGGTTAGTTACCGTCCAATCACTTTCAACTATTAAAAAGGGCACTAGCCCTTTGAATTTCCAATCGAATGAGCCTTTTTTGAAGTTTCTATGACAACGCCTTCTATTAAAAGCTTATATGCCCCCAGGGCATAGCTTACAACCCTTGCCCCGAGAGTTGTGGGGGAGTGTCCTCCTTAAAAATATATTTTCTATCTGGAAATCAACTACGCTGAACAAAATTACTATCTCAAAATTTTGATCGGATGGGATTGGGGGAATGATGGGCGTTGGGGGGGGGGGGCTAGTTGCCCTCCAATCACTTTCGACTATTAAAAAGGGCACTAGCCCTTTGAATTTCCAATCAAATGAGCCTTTTTTGAAGTTTTTACGACAACGCCTTCTGTAAAAACCTTATATGCCCCCAGAGCATAACTGAAAACCCTTACCCCGAGGGTTGTAGGGGAGTGTCCTCCTCAAAAACATATTTTCTATCTGGAAATCAACTATGCTGAACAAAATGGCTATCTCAAAATTTTGATTGGATGTGTTTGTGGGAATAATGGGCGCGGGGGGGGGGCTAGTTGCCCTCCAATCACTTAAGACTATTAAAAAGGGCACTAGCTCTTTGAATTTCCAATAGTATTAGCCTTTTTTGAAGTTTCTACGACAACGCCTCCTATAAAAACCTTATATGCCCCCAGGGCATTACTTAAAACCCTTGCCCCGAAGGTTGTGGGGGAGTGTCCTCCTCAAAAACATATTTTCTATCGGGAAATCAACTATGCTGAACAAAATGGCTATCTTAAAATTTTGATTGGATGTGTTTGGGGGAATGATGGGCGTTGGGGGGGGGGGAGGGCTAGGTGCCCTCCAATCACTATTGACTATTAAAAAGGGCACTATTCCTTTGAATTTCCAATCGAATGAGCCTTTCTTGAAGTTTTTACGACAACGCCTTCTGTAAAAACCTTATATGCCCCCAGGGCATAACTTAAAACCCTTGCCCCGAGGGCTGTAGGGGAGTGTCCTCCTCAAAAACATATTTTCTATCTGGAAATCAACTACGCTGAACAAAATGGCTATCTGAAAATTTTGAGTGGATGTGTTTGTGGGAATAATGGGCGCGGGGGGGGGGCTAGTTGCCCTCCAATCACTTAAGACTATTAAAACGGGCACTAGCCCTTTGAATTTACAATCGTATTAGCCTTTTTTGAAGTTTCTAGGACAATGCCTTCTATAAAAACCTTATATGCCCCCAGGGCATAACTTAAAACCCTTGCCCCGAAGGTTGTGGGGGAGTGTCCTCCTCAAAACATATTTTCTATCTGGTAAACAACTACACTGAACAAAATGACTATCTCAAAATTTTTATTGGGTGTGTTTGGGGGAATGATGATCGTGGGGGGAGGGCTAGTTGCCCTCCAATCACTTTCGACTATTAAAAAGGGTACTAGCCCTTTGAATTTTAATTTGAATGAGCCCTTTTTCAAGTTTCTACGACAAAGATTTCAATAAAAACCTTATATGCCCCCAGGGCATAACATATAATCCTTGCCCTGAGGGTTGTGGGGGAGTATCCCCCTTAAACATACATTATCTATGTGGAAATCAACTACACTGAACAAAATGGCTATCTCAATATTTTTATTGGCAGTATTTGGGGGAATGATGTGCGTGGGGGGGGGGGAGGGGCTAGTTACCCACCAATTACTTTCGACTATTATAAAGGGCACTAGCCCTTTGAATTTCAAGTCGAATGAGCTTTTATTTAAGTTTCAAAGACAACGCCTTATTCAAAAACCTTTTATATCCCGAGGGCATAACTTAAAACCCTTCTTCTGGGGACTGTGGGGGAGTATCTTCCTCAAAAACATATTTTCTATTTGGAAATCAACTACGCTGAACAAAATGGCTATCTCAAAATTTTGATTGGATGTGTTTGGGGGAATGAAGGGCGTGGGGGGCTAGTTGCCCTCCAATTACTTTCGACTATTAAAAAGGGTTCTACGACAACGCCTTCTATAAAAACCTTATATACCCCCAGGATATAACTTAAAACCCTTGCCCTGATGGTTTTGGGGGAGTGTCCTCCTCAAAAACATATTTTCTATCTGGAAATCAAGTACGCTGAGCAAAATTGCTATCTCAAAATTTTGATTGGATGTGTTTGGGGGAACTAGCCCTTTGAATTTCCAATCGAATGAGCCTGTTTTGAAGTTTTTACGACAACGCCTTCTATAAAAACCTTATATGCCCCCAGGGCATAACTTAAAACTCTTGCCTTGAGGGTTGTGGAGGAGTGTCCTTCTCAAAAAATATATTTTCTATCTGGAAATCATCTACGCTGAACAAAATGGCTATCTCAAAATTTTTATTGGATGTGTTTGGGGGAATGATGGACGTAGGGGGGGGGGGGCTAGTTGCCCTCCAATCACTTTCGACTATTAAAAAACGACGACTCTTTCGATACGAAGTGCCCGGGTATGGAGAAAAAAAAAACACATTGTTCCCACATCGTTCTTTACTTCGGCAGCGCTAGCGTGGTGCCTATGATTTCATAAGCAGAAAAGTCCCTAAGATGAAAATTTTTGGTAGTAAAATTCTAATAATCTTGATACAGCTTGCATACATAAGACATTTTAGGTCTATAATTTTCAGCTTTTAGCCTATCATGCTTTTTATGATTGAAGTAGCATGCGTGGTTTTCCATTGAATTGGTTAATAAATTAATAATTTATTTTGAAATTTTTAATAATTAATAAAATAATAATTAATTTCATTGAATGGTTAATAACTTAATAATTAATTGAAAATTGCTATATCTGGGTAAATAGGCTTTCAATTTTATTAGAAGATTCTTTTAAGACCTAGTGGTGAATATTAATTAACCAGGTTATTTAATTGTGTCATTTATTTACAGGTAGTTTTGGTTTTATCAGAATTAATTAAAAAAAAACTTTCCAAAAAAGAAGCTTTTCAAAGAAAAGTATAGGCCATATTAAACAAGATCAGAAGGAATGGAAACCTACAATAAATCAAACTAAAAACAACCAGAAATTACTACTAAAGAATAAATGACCTACAAAACGAACAGAAGTTAAAAAAGTAATCAGCAAAAAAATATACAACAGGTACTAATATAAAGGAATAAATAAATTTTAAAAAGAGTAAAGCTTAATTTGAATATGCAAATCAAGCTTAAAACAAAACAAAAATATTTTGCTATTAAAGAATAAATTAAACCCAAAACAAACATATATTAAGTAAACAATCGTAGCAAACAAACATAAACCATGTACTAATATTAATGAGTTAGTAAATTTTAAAACGAATAAAATTTAAATTGAACAATCAAATCAAGCTTAAAACAAACAAATATGACTACAAACAAGTGTTTTGGATATTGCCTCCTTCTCTCACTGTAAGAGTCTAAAACCTTTTGTGTCATTGCTGCTTTTCTGAAAATTATACGTGCCTTGAACATTCTTGGAAAGTACAAATAAAATCAAACTGAATATTTGGTATGTAATGATATTAATTGTTGAAAGATCCTCAGTTTAAGATTTTATTTCACTGTAATTTTATTTTTATTTTCAATACTGCAATAACTGAAAAAGAAAATATTTATAATATAATTCGTTTTCAGTGAAGCGCCAATGACACGGTAGACTTTAGACTTTAAGAGTTAGGGCAGTATCCGAACTCTTGTTTGGAGTGAAACTATATTTGTCTTGAACAGCCTTGGAAAGAAATTTGAAAGAACAGCCCTGGAAAAATTAAACTGAATATTTGAAAAATTATTGTATTAATTGCTGAAAGCCCATTAGTTCAAAATTTAATTTTACTGTAATATTTATGTTTATTTTCAATTTTGTAATCATAGGCAGTGCAATTGCGCTGCCTAAGTAAAGAATGATGTTGGCACAATGTATTATTTTTTTTCCATACCAGGGCACTTCGTATCGAAGGAGTTAGAGATAGATAGATAAACTTTTATTTTCATCAAAATCATCATGGCACTGCCAAATTTCTTTGTTATAGTAACATTAAAAAGCATCAGTTACATTATACAAGGACAGTCACATTAAAAATTGAATACTTAACATAAAAAAAAAAAAAAACACTAATGAATCCTCCTGATTTTTTTTTGTACATATTTACAAAACTAGGTATAAATCTTTTCGCTAACCGCTGATGGGCACAGCGTACCGGCTGAAGTTTCTCAACAGGCACTGCAACCCTGCGCGGGAGTAGTTTTGTTGTGGATCGAGGAGGGAAAAGGGTTTTGTGAATTGGGTGGCTCAGAGATTTTCTTCCGAAATCCATGCAGAGTTTCTCTCTTCTTTTTTCTAGAGTTTCCATTTTAAACTTTGTCAGCAGCTCTTCATACGACATTTCTGCCGGCTTTGAAACTATCATTAGAGCTCTTTTCTGAGCTCTTTCGATCCTTGGGCTTTGCTCAATAGTCAGTCCAAAATGCCATACAGGAGCTGCATATTCCAGAATTGGGCGAATAAAAGATGTAAATATTCGGAGGAGGTGATCTGGAGGGGTGCCTTGTTTCGACACAAGCTTGAGCATCTGCAGCCCAGCATTCCCCTTTTTACTAGACTAGATGTGTTTGCTTCCCATTTTAAACCACTGGTAATAATAACTCCAAAGAGTTTAATTTTCCTTACTTTAAGAGAATCAGAGATAGTTGGTAGAAAATTTGGTTCAGAAGAATTTAAAAACAAAATAGTTAAAATTGAAGATTTACTATCATTTACTTTCATATTTGAACTGGGAGTTTTATTATTCATTTTATCAATTAAAATTTGAGCTTTGCTACATTCATTTGCTTCACAAATTTCTCCAAGGGTAAGGTCGTCAACATATTTCCAGCAGTCTTCACAATCATTAGCGATATCATTGATCATAACTAGAAAAAGAATAGTACCCAGAATGGTTCCTTGAGGTACACTACAAAAAACTGGCTCGGGTTCAGAGAAAGACTTCTTTTATTTTAAAATTTGGAACCTATATATTAAAAACCTCTGAATCATTTTCACAACAGCAACATTCACTCTAAAATCAATTAAAAGCTTAGAAATTAAAATGTTATGATCAATCAAATTGAAACCCTTTTTAAAATCAATTGTTATTACGTTTAGCCATTTACCAGGTTCATCAAAATGCTTAAAAATAAAATGTAAAAGACTGACTAGATAAAGATAGGTTGATGTATTCTTTCTGTTACCGTACTGATGAGGATCAAGGAGGGGTTCAACTTCAGCTTTTAGCCAATTTGCTACAAAACTTTCATATATTTTGCTGAACAAGGGGGTCAAAGTGATTGGGCTCACACCATCGAAATTAAGTTCAGTATCTTTTCTAGGGTTTGGAGTAACATACCCCGTTTTCTATGTTTGTGGGTAAACTGAAGAAGTTGAAATGCAATTAAAAATTTGTGTAAATGGCTTAGTAAATTTCTCAGAAAATTCTATAATTAGTTCAATTGGGATGTCTGTGGGAGCTATATTAATTTGTTCAAGTTTCTTTATTTTATGAAAAATTTGATTCTCAGAAACAGCAGGTAAAGGTACGCCATCATGTGGAATTTTCTGATACTCTTGGTTTGTTTTATTTACATCGAGACGCGGCAAAGACTGGATTATTATTGCCAAATGACCATTTAACTGGTTAGCAACTGTTTCATCGTTAGAATCTGAACAAAAATCAACACCACTAGGGGATTTTCCACAAATTCGTTTTATTTCCTTATACCACATGCTAGGCTTTGATTCAAAAATATTATCAATTTTTTTATGGTAATACTCAGCCGCAGCTTTTCTTGTCATCTTACGTACTTTGTTGCGGAGCATATTAGCATTTCCTATTTTCCCTTCTTTTATTAGTTGAATTACTGAATCAAATCTTTAATTTCTTGGGTTATGAGTTGTCGTAGAAACTTCAAAAAGAGCTCATTCGATTGGAAATTGCAGTGGCTAGTGCCCTTTTTAATATTCGAAAGTGATTGGAGGGTAACTAGCCCCCCGCCCACCCCTCATTCCCCCAAAAACATCCAATTAAAATTTAGAGATAGTCATTTTGTTCAGCGTAGTTGATTTCCAGATAGAAAATATGCTTTTGAGGAGGAATCCCCCACAACCCTCAGGGCAAGGGTTTTAAGTTATGCCCTGGGGGCATATAAGAACGATGTTGGCACAATGTATTATTTATTAATTTTTTCCTTTAGAGCAGGGCACTTCCTATCGAAGAAGTTGTCGTAGAAACTTCGAAAAGGGCTCATTCAATTTGAAATTGTAGTGGCTTCTCCCGTTTTTAATAGTTGAAAGTGATTGGAAGGCAACTAAGACTCCTTTCTCGCGCACTGTTTCTTCAAACATATCCAATCAAAATTTTGAGGTAGCTATTTTGTTCAGCTTAATTGATCTCCAGATATAAATTATGTTTTTGAGGAGGACACTCCCCCACAGCCCTCAGGGCAAGGATTGTAAGTTATGCCCTGGGGGTATATAAGGTTTTCATAGAAGGCGTTGTCGTAGAAACTTCAAAAAAGACTCATTCGATTAGAAATTCAAAGGGCTATTGCCCTTTTTAATAGTCGAAAGTGATTGGAGGGCAACTAAACCCCCTCTCACACCCACCTTTTCCTTAAACACATCTAATCAAAATTGTGAGATATCCATTTTATTCAACCTAGTTTTAAGTTCTGGAAATTAGGTCTTTGAGGATGACAACCCCCCCCCCCACAGTCCTCAGGGCAAGGGTTGTAAGTTATGCCCTGGGGGCATATAAGGTTTTTATAGAAGGCGTTGTCGTAGAAACTTCAAAAAGTGCTCATTCGATTGGAAATTGAAATGGCTAGTGCCCTTTTTAATAGTCGAAAGTGATTGGACTAACACCCCTTCCACGCCCACCATTTTCGCAAACACATCCAATAAAAATTTTTATGATAGCCATTTTGTTCCATGCAGTTCAAAGTTCAGGAAATTATTCCATGCAGTTCAAAGTTCAGGAAATTATACCTTTGAGCAGGACACTCCCCCCACAGTCTTCAGGGCAAGGGTTATAAGTTATGCCCTGGAGGCATATAAGGTTTTTATTGAAATCTTTGTCGTAGAAACTTGAAAAAGAGCTCATTCGATTGGAAATTCCAAGGGCTAGTGCCTTTTTTAATAGTCGAAAGTGATTTGAGGGCAACTAACCCCCTCTCACGCCTACCTTTTCCCCAAACACATCCAATCAACATTTTTAGATAGCCATTCTATTCAACGTATGTGCAACTTTTGTAAATTAAGTTTTTCAGTATGAAAATCCCTCACCCCCCACATACCATTCAGGGCAAGGGGTTTTATTTATGCCCTGAGGGCGTCTAAGGTTTTTTATTGAAATCTTTATCGTAGAAACTTCAAATGGGTTCACTCAATTGGAAATTGAAAGGGCTTGTGCCCTTTTCAAAAGTTAAAAGTGATTGGAGGGCGCCTAACGCCCACCATTTTCCAAACACATCCAATCAAAATTTTATGATATCCATTTTTTTTAACGTAGTTGAAAGTTCTGGAAATTAGGTCTTTTAGGATGATAACCCCCTTAGAGCCCTTAGTGCAAGGGTTGTAAGTTATGCCCTAGGGGCATATAAAGTTTATATAGAAAGTTGTTGTAGACATTTCAAAAAGGGCTCATTTGATTGGAAATTGGAATTGCCCTTTTTAATAGTCAAAAGTGAGTGGAGAGTAATTAAAACTCTTACGCCCACGATTTCCCCAAAAATATTCAATCAAAGTTTAGAGATAGCCATTTTGTTCAACGTAGTTGAAAGTTCTGGAAATTATGTATTTAAGGATGAAAAACCCCCCAGAGCCCCAAGGGCAAAATTTGTAAGTTATACCTTGGGGGCATATAGGGTTTTTATAGATAGAGTTGTTGTAAAACCTCAAAAGGGGCTCATTCAATTGGAAATTGAGAGGGCTAGTCCCCTTTTTAATAGTCGAAAGTGATTGGAGGGTAACTAACCCCCCTCTCACGTCCATCATTCCCCCAAACACATCCAATCAAAATTTTGAGATAGCCATTTTGTTCAAAGTAGTTGAAAGTTCTGGAAATTAGGTCTTTGAGAATGACACCCCCCAAGCCCTCTGGGCAAGGGTTGTAAGTTATGCCCTGAGGGTATGTAATATTTTTATTGAACGTTTTGTCGTAGAAACTTTAAAAGCACTCACTTGATTGGTCATTAAAAGAACTAGTGCCATTTTTGATAGTTGAATGTGGTCGGAGAGTGATAGCCACCACTTCTGCCGCATACCATTTTCCCAAACACACCCGATTATGATTTTAAAATAATTATTTTGTTTGATACAGTTGAAGGTTCTGGAAATTAGATCTTAGAGGATGACAACAACACTAACAGTCCTTAGGGTAAGGGTTGTATTTTATGCCCTGGGGGCAAATAAGGTGTTTATAGAAAGCGTTGTCGTTTTTGATTGGAAATCGAAAGGCCTAGTGCACTTTGTAATAGTCGAAAGTGATTGGAAGGCTTGACAGTTTTATAGTAAAGATCGATGTGGGTATAATGGATTTTTTTTTTTTTTTTTTTTTTTTTTTTATACCAGGGCACTTCGTATAGAAGGAATTGTCGTAGGAACTTTTAAAAGGGCTCATTCGATTTAAAATAGAAAGGGCTGATGCCATTTTTAATAGTCGAAAGTGATTGTGTAGCAATAAAATCTTTAAGGCCGTCCTAATAGCTGTAATGAAGATTGATCTCGTCAAGTCTAAAATTATACCTTGAAACTTCGAACTTACACCTTATAAGTTCTGCGATAGCGCCGCTTATAGCGCTAAAGATCGTGCCAATAAGGCTTATGCCATCCTCAATTAATGAGAGAAAATAAAATGTGTAGCCATATAAATGTGAACTCTTCTCTTCGAGCTAACTGGAGATCAGATTCCTCTGGGAGCGTTACCTTGGAGACATGCGAACCAATTAGCTATCATTAGGCTAGATACGGACATATAAAATGGAATAAACACAGGTAAAAAGCAATGGATTTATTGAGACTTACATATTTAGGTGAACAGCAGTGAGTCACTTCAAACGACAACAATGGTGACTGAGATACAACAATCAAAGAATTGCCCAGATCGTACGCCGAGTAATTCTGTCTAAGCGGTCCTGATTCTCAAATACGAATCCTTCCAAATCTGATTTACCAATAATACCAAAAAGCACTTTTACCCCACTATCAAACATAGTTTTTTTGTCCTGCGCTGTGAGAACTGGCTCACAATTGGCTCAGGTGGCCCAAGGATACGAACCCTTCGTCCAATAATCTTTCTTGACTATTTTTGATGATTTAGACGTTCACACGGTTCTTATCGTTTAAACTTCCTTAGAAATATTGTGCGCCGCACCTTTTTTATTGCTCACTGTCTTAGCGAAATCCAAATTTTGGATAGCGCCGTTCTTTGACTGAAGCTAGAATGCAAATTCTCTTTTTGCTGATTAAGAATTTAGACTCTTGGAAGCGGTATTTGAACTCAATTAGGGGACGTTTAATTTCTGTCAGAATCATCTTTAGAAGGAAGGAATCTTTGTATTTCAAATATATCGCATTTTGCTCATGGTACAATTGTAGGGCAACTAATCCCCCACCCAAGCCCCCCCTCCCAATTGCCCATTATTTTTAAAAACTAAATGTTGCCTTAAGATTAAATCAAAATGCACTGTGTTAATGCTAATTCCTAATAAGGCATCTCAGCAGTATCCCAAGAACGACTGAGAGTATTATGTCCAAACTTTCGGGGCTACTTCTGCTCTTAAAATTTAACCAAATCAAAATAGCGTAAGTGTATCCAAGCTATCAAAGAAAGTAAACAGAATTTTTTGCGAATGGTATCATTTCAGGTCTACTGGAGGAGGTATGAAACTAAATTAAACACTACTATTTGTGTCCAAATTTTTAAAAGGGTGTGTGTTGTTAAAAATTGCTGAAAATTTTTCTCCAGAATAGAAATAGCAGGCCAAACTATAAAGTCTTAAAAAACGAAAATATTTAAAGTGTTATTTTCTTTTTCCCTGAAAAGACTATGTCAATATAAAACGAGCAGAAATTAATTTAAAAAACTTTTCCCACAAAATAAGTTTTTCAAAGAAAAGTTGTACTTTAACTGAAAAAAATACAAATGAATGTGCATTATCAGTTTAATATACATATACTAATATTTAGTAATCAAAATGTTAATGTTAGTTGATTTTTCAAAGTTATGAAAGTAAAAACATTTATATTTTTTTCAGTAAAGGGTAAATTTTGTTCTGGCCTTGGAAGGCATAGGGGTTTTGAGCCCAATTTATGTTAATTTCTGCTAGTTTTGAGTTTGACTCGGTTATTTATTGTAATTTCTGTTCGTTTTGGGTTGCATTTATTGATCGATGCTGATTTGTGGTAGTTTCACTCTTGGTAGATTGTTTGATTTTATTTTTACTAATTTTTTGTTTAATGGAGTTCTTTACTTTTCTTTGAAAAACTTATTTTGTGGAAAAAGTTTTTTTAATTAATTAGTACAAAAGAATATATTTTATACTGTAATTTGTTTTCAGTAAAGCGCAAATGACGCAAAACGTCTCAGACTTTTACAGTGAGAGAAGGAGGCTATACTCAAACTCTTTTTTGTAGAGATTTTTGTTCGTTTTAAGCTTGATTAGTAGAAAGGCCTCATGAGGTCCCACGCCCACAATACCCCTTCGAATCCCGATCCGGACACTTTTTTTAAAAACTCCCACGCCCACACCAAATATGGGCATAGAGTCCCTAGGGGGAACACGTGGTTATTCAAAGTGGGTCAATGACCTCTTTTTCCAAGGTCGATTTATTTATTGTTGTTGATGTTTTGGCCAAGTGCACGCTCGGGGTGAATGTTAAGAGTTTCCAGGAATAAGAAAACAGGATCACGTGTTTCCCTTTCGTGAATCAATAATTCCCCTTAGAAACAACAAATTAATTCCCCTTTCATGACAAATCAATCAACCATGACATCATCTGTCAGACATTAAAAAACTTCACTCAGAAACAATTCACCTTGACATCACCTGTCAAATATTAATAAACTTTGCCCTTGGAAACAATTTTGGTCGAACTCCAAAGATATTAATAAACATCGCCCCGGAAACAATTCTCCAAGAAACTCCGGCGAATGTTTTGATCTTAGAGATGAAGAGATGGAACGCGGGAAAGGGTTTCTTAGTAATTTGAAATGTGACAGCGCAGGGAGGCAAAAAACAAAAGGAACACGCTGAAATTACGTTTAGAGGTTATTTGTGCGAAACCGTTTTAGACATTTTAGGGAATTTTTTTGGCGAAACAGTTAGAGACATTATAAAAGATGATTTTAGAAGATGTTTTAGAAGAGGTTTTGAGTGTGGTCGTTATAATACACAAGTTCCATTTGAACAGTGTCGTGAGGTCCCTTACCCCAACCCCAAAGGGCTCCGATCCCCCTACCCCGACCCCAAGGGCTCCGATCCCTCTTCCCCAACCCCGAAGGAAGCGTCCCCTCCATATTTTTTAATACTTTTTTAAGGCTTTATTATATCATTTCAGAGCAAGTTCCTTTCTTAATGTCCCTCCTAAACCCATTTTTACAAGTTGAAGCATCCTTCCTTATAGCCCACAACTTTACTTTACAGCTTTTTGGATACCTCAACACCATGAAATACTTTTCAAAAGGCATTTCAGAGCAAGTTCCTTTCTTAATGTCCCTCCTAAACCCATTTTACAAGTTGAAGCATCCTTCCTTTTCACCCACAACTTTACTTTACAGCTTTTTTGATACCTCAACATCAAGAAATACTTTTCAAAAGACATTTCTGAGCAAGTTCCTTTCTTAATGTCACTCCTAAACCCATTTTACAAGTTGAAGCATCCATCCTTTTCACCCACAACTATACTTTACAGCTTTTTGGATACCTCAACACAAAGAAATATTTTTCAAAAGGCATTTCAGCGCAAGTTCCTTTCTTTATGTCCCTTCTAAACCCATTTTCCAACTTGAAGTACCCATCTGTTTCAACCACAACTTTACTTTACAGTTTTTTGTATACCTCAACACCAAGAAATACAGTTAAAAAGGCATTTCAGAGCAATTTCCTTTCTTAATGTCCCTTCTAAACCCATTTTCCAACTTGAAGTTCCCATCCTTTTCACCACAACTTTACTTTACGACATTTTGCATACCCAAAACATCAAGCAATACTTTTCAAAAGACATTTCAGAGCAAGTTCCTTTCTTAATGTCCCTCCTAAATCCATTTTCCAACTTGAACTACCCATCCTTTTCACCCACAACTTTACTTTACAGCTTTTTGGATACCTCAACACCAAGAAATACTTTTCAAAAGACATTTCAGAGCAAGTTCCTTTCTTAATGTCCCTCCTAAACCCATTTTACAAGTTAAAGTACCCATCCTTTTCACCCACAACTTTACTTTACAGCTTTTTTGATACCACAAAACAAAGAAATACGTTTCAAAAGGCATTTCAGAACAAGTTCTTCATTTAATGTCCCTCCTAAACCAATTTTACAACTTGAAGTACTCATCCTTTTCAGACACAACTTTACTTTACAACTTTTTGCATACTCAAAACATCAAGCAATACTTTTCAAAGGTTTTATTATATTTTTCAGAACAAGTTCTTTATGTAATCCCCCTTCTAAACCAATTTTACAAGATGAAGTACTCATCCTTTTCACCACAACTTTAATTTACGAATTTTTGAATACCACAACATCAAGCAATACTTTTCAAAAGACTTTATTATATTTTTTAAAACAAGTTTTTTATGTAATGACCCTTCTAAGCCAATTTTACAATGTGAAGTTATCATCCATATAACCAAAAATTTACTTTACGAATTTTTGCATACTCAAAACATCAAGAAATACATTTAAAAAGAAATATTATATATTTAATAAAAAGTTATTAATGTAATGAACCTTCTAAACCAATTTTACAACTTTAAGTACTCATCCTTTTCAGCCACAACTTTACATTAATATTGTGTTAATACAAAACTAATATATAAAAAATAATAAAAATTAATTTCTTAACAATTTCTTAACTTAATTCCCCTGATAAAACAATATTACAAATTGAAGTCCTCATCCCTTTCACCACAACTTTACTTTACGAATGTTTTAAGAAAAAAACCTATATAAATACTCGAATAAAGACTTTTAATTAAAATTTATAAAAATTAGGTAAATAAACCAAATCGATTAATCATTTTTAGCATAATAAATGTATAAATATAATTAAATTTATTAATTTTTAAAAATACAATCTATCTAACAATAATTGAGTTTCTGTATTAAATTTTTCAGAACAAGTTCCTAATGCAATGACCCTTCTAAACCTATTTCAAAACTTGAAGGACAGATACTGTACACAAAAAATTGAATTTGAGAAAGATTTAAGCAAAACAAAAAAAATAAATATATTAAAAACGTATTACATTACAAATCTATAAATACAATGACCTTCCTACAAAACTATAAAATATATAATACCACATCCTTGTAATAAGAACTTGTTGTCTTTATGGTCTAGTATAAAATCACCATTCAACACTTTCAAAGTGCTTTTTTATTAAATGTTAAATGAACACAAAAAAATATCTCTAGGAAATAATATTTTTCGTCAGTGATAAAACTTTTTCTGCTCGAACTAGAAAGTTTTCTACCAAATATACCAATTTTTTTCTTAGAAGTAACATTTTTGATTGTTATAACAACTTTTCTGTCAGAAGTAGCAAGTTTTGCTTAACACTAACAAACATTCTAATCAAAGTAATAAAATTTTACCTTAATACTAACATACTTTTACTGAACACACACATAAATTTATCTTAGAAATAATATTTTTCGTCAGTGATAACAATTTTTCTGTTCGAAATAGAAAGTTTTCTACCAAATATACAAAATTTATTCTTAGAAGTAACATTTTTTGATTGTGATAACAACTTTTCTGTCAGATTAGCAAGTTTTGCTTAACACTAACAAACATTCTCATCAAAGTAACGATATTTTACTTTAATACTAACATACTTTTACTGAACACACACAAATTTCTCTTAGAAATAAAATTTTTCGTTAGTGATAACACTTTTTCTGTTCGAACTAGCAAATTTTCTGTCAAAGATACAAAATTTTTTTATTGAAGTAACATTTTTTTATTGTGATAAGAAATTTTTTATCAGAATTAGCAATTTTTGCTTAACACTAACAAAACGTCTCATCAAAGTAATGACATTTTATCTTAATACTAAGATAAATTCACTGTACGCACGCCCAGTTCACTTAGAAACAATATTTTTCGTCAGTAATAACACTTTTTCTGTTCAAACTAGCAAGTTTTCTATCGAAGATACCAATTTTATTCTTAGAAGTAACATTTTTGATTGTGATAATAACTTTTCTGTCACAAGTAGCAAGTCTTGCTTAACACTAACAAACCTTCTCATTAAAGTAACAACATTTTACCTTAATACTGACATACTTTTACTGAACAAACACAAATTTCTCTTAGAAATAATATTTTTCATCAGTGATAACACTTTTTCTTTTCGAACTAGCAAGTTTTCTGAAATGCCTTTTGAAAGGTATTTCATGGTGTTGAGGCATTCAAAAAGCTGTAAAGTAAAGTTGTGGATGATAAGGATGGGTACTTCAAGTTGGAAAATGGGTTTAGAAGGGACATTAAGAAAGGAAATTGCTATGAAATGCCTTTTGAAAAGTATTTCTTGGTGTTGAGGTATCCAAAAAGCTGTAAAGTAAAGTTGGGGGTGAAAAGTATGGGTACTTCAACTTGTAAAATGGGTTTAGGAGTGACATTAAGAAAGGAACTTGCTCTGAAATGCCTTTTGAAAGGTATTTCTTGGTGCTGGGGTATCCAAAAAGCTGTAAAGTAAAGTTGTGGGTGAAAAGGATGGGTACTTTAAGTTGGAAAATGGGTTTAGAAGGGACATTAAGAAAGGAACTTGCTATGAAATGGCTTTTGAAAGGTATTTCTTGGTGTTGAGGTATCCAAAAAGCTGTAAAGTATAGTTGTGGCTGAAAAGGATGGGTACTTCAAGTTGGAAAATTGGTTTAAAAGGGACATTAAGAAAGGAACTTGCTCTGAAATGCCTTTTGAAAGGTATTTCTTGGTGTTGAGGTATCCAAAAAGCTGTAAAATAAATTTGTGGGTGAAAAGGAAGGGTACTTCAAGTTGGAAAATGGGTTTAGGAGGGACATTAAGAAAGGAACTTGCTCTGAAATGGCTTTTGAAAGGTATTTCTTGGTGTTGAGGTATCCAAAAAGCTGTAAAGTATTGTTGTGGGTGAAAAGGATGGGTACTTCAAGTTGGAAAATCGGCTTAGAAGGGACATTAAGATTGAAATGCAAGAGTTGGAATATTTCAGTAGTGTTTTGTTGTGGTTTACCTTGTCACAGTTACATTCTCTTAATTTTTCAAAGTTCATTTTGGATTTCTTTCGATGAAATGCAAAAGTTGGAATATTTCAATAGTCACAGTTACATTCTCTAGATTTTTCAAAGTCCATTTTGAATTTCTTTCATTGAAATGCAAGAGTTGGAATATTTCAGTAGTGTTTTGTCGTGGTTTACCTTGTCACAGTTACATTCTCTAGATTTTTCAAAGTTCATTTTGGTTTTCTTTCGTTGAAATGTAAGAGTTGGATTATTTCAGTAGTGTTTTGTTGTGGTTTACCTTGTCACACTTACATTCTCTTGATTTTTCAAAGTTCATTTTGGATTTCTTTCGTTGAAATGCAAGAGTTGGAATATTTCAGTAGTGTTTTGTCATGGTTTACCTTGTCACAGTAACATTCTCTTAATTCTTCAAAGTTCATTTTGGATTTCTTTCATTGAAATGAAAGAGTTGGAATATTTCATTAGTGTTTTGTCGTGGTTTACATTGTTACATTTACATTCTCTTAATTTTTCAATGTTCATTTTGAATTTATTTCATTTAAATGCAAGATTTGGAATATTTCAGTAGAGTTTTGTTGTGGTTTACCTTGTCACAGTAACATTCTCTTGATTTTTCCAAGTTTATTTTGGTTTTCTTTCGTTGAAATGCAAGAGTTGGAATATTCCCGTAGTGTTTTGTTGTGGTTTACCTTTGTCACACTTACATCTCTTAATTTATCAAAGTTGATTTTGAAATTTCTTTCGTTGAAATGAAAGAGTTAGAATATTTCAGTAGTGTTTAGTCATCGTATACCATTTCACAGTTAAATTCTCTTGATTTTTAAAAGATCATTTTGAATTTCTTTCATTGAAATTCAGAAGTTGGAAAATTTAAGTAGTGTTCAGTTGTGATTTATCTTGTCAAAGATACATTCTCTTAATTTTTCAAAGTTCATTTTGAATTTCTTTCATTGAAATACAAGAGTTGGAATATTTCAATAGTGGTCGGTCGTGGTTTACCTTGTCACAGTTAAATTCTCTTAATTTTTCAAAGTTCGTTTTGAATTTCTTTCATTAAAATACAAGAGTTGGAATATTTCAGTAGTGTTTTGTTGTGGTTTACCTAGTCACAGTTACATAGTCTTGATTTTTCAAATTTCATTTTGAATTTTTTCTGTTGAAATGCAAGAGTTGGAATATTTCAGTAGTGTTTTGCCGTGGTTTACCTTGTCAAAGTTACATTCTATTAATTTTTCAAAGTTCATTTTGGATTTCTATCGTTGAAATGCAAGAGTTGGAATATTTCAGTAGTGTTCTGTTGGGGTTACATTCTCTTGATTTTTCAAAGTCCATTTTGAATTTTTTTCATTGAAATGCAAGTGTTGGAATATTTCAGTAGTGTTTTGTTGTGGTTTACCTTGTCAGAGTTACATTTCTCTAGATTTTTCAAAGTTCATTTTTGTTTTCTTTCCTTGAAATGTAAGAGTTGGAATATTTCACTAGTGTTTTGTTGTGGTTTACCTTGTCACACTTACATTCTCTTAATTTTTCAAAGTTCATTTTGGATTTCTTTCGTTGAAATGCAAGAGTTGGAATATTTCAGTAGTGTTTTGTCATGGCTTACCTTGTCACAGTAACATTCTCTTAATTTTTAAAAGTTAAATTTGAATTTCATTCCTTGTAATGCAAGAGTTGGAATATTTCATGAGTGTTTTGTAGTGGTTTATTTTGTCACAGTTACATTCTCTTTATTTTTCAAAGTTCATTTTGGTTTTCTTTCTATGAAATTCAAGATGTGGTACATGTCAGTGGTGTTGCGTAAAGGATTACCTTCCCAAAGTATTGTTCTTAAGAATTTCCAAAGCTCATTATTGTTTTCATTAATTTAAGTTAAATTTTTGTAATTTTCACTCCGTGGTTTTCTGTTTCTTAACATGTCACTGTTACATTCTATTTATTTTTAAAAGTTAATGTTGGGATTTCTTTCGTTGAAATGCAAGAGTTGGAATATTTCACTAGTGTTTTGTCATGGTTTACCTTGTCACAGTTACATTCTCTTAATTTTTCAAAGCTCATTTTGAATTTCTTTCATTGAAATTCAAGAGTTGGACTATTTCAGCAGTGTTTTGTCGTGGTTTACCTTGTCAAAGTTAAACTCTCTTAATTTTTTAAATTTTTATTTTGAATTTATTTAGATAAAATGTTGGAGTTGGAATATTTCAATAATGTTTTGTTGTGTTTACCTTGTCACAGTTACATTATCTTCATATTTCAAACTTCATTCTGAAATTCTTCAATGAAATTCAAGAATTGGAATTTTTCGATGGTGATTCGTCATGGTGTGCCGCCTCAAAGTTACATTCCTTTGATTTTTTCAAAGTTCATTTTGAACTTCATTCTTTGAAATACAAGAGTTTGAATATTTCAGTAGGGTTTTGTTGTGGTTTACCTCGTCAGAGTTATATAATCTTGATTTTTCAAATTTCATTTTGAATTCTTTCCGTTGAAATGCAAGAGTTGGAATATATTAGTAGTGTTTTGCTGTGGTTTACGTTGTCACAGTTACATTCACTTAATTTTTCAAAGTTTATTTGGGTTTTCTTTAGTTGTAATGCAAGAGTTGTAATATTTCAGTAGTTGGGGTTTACCCTATCACAGTTAAATTTTCTTGGTTGTGCAAAGCTTATTTAGTATTTCTTTCGTTCAAATGCAAGAGTTGGAATATTTCAGTAATGTCCTGTCATGGTTTAACTTGACACAGCTACATATTATTGATTTTTCAAAGTTCATATGGATTTCTTTCCTTGAAATGCAAGAGTTGGAATATTTCAGTAGTGTTTTGTTGTGATTTACCTTGTCACACTTACATTCTTTTAATTTTTCAAAGTTCATTTTGGTTTTCTTTCGTTGAAATGCAAGAGTTGGAATATTTCTGTAGTGTTCTGTCATGGTTTACCTTGTCACAGTTACATTTACTTAATTCTTCAATGTACATTGTTAAGTTTTTTAATTGAAATTCAAAAGTAGTAATATTTCATTAGAGTTTTGTAATGACTTAGCATGTCAGAGTTCCATTCTCAGAACTTTTAAATGACCATTTTGGATTTATTTAATTGAAAAGCTATAGAAATTACTTTGAAGTAGTGTTTTGATCGTGGTTTACCTTAACACAGTTACATTCTCTTGATTTTTCAAAGTTCATTTTGGTTTTCTTTCGTTGAAATGCAAGAGTTGGAATATTTCAGTAGTGTTTTGTTGTGGTTTACCTTGTCACACTTACATTCTCTTAATTTTTCAAATTTCATTTTGGGATTTCTTTCGTTGAAATGCAAGAGTTGGAATATTTCACTAGTGTTTTGTCATGGTTTACCTTGTCACAGTTACATTCTCTTAATTTTGCAAAGTTCATTTTGAATTTCTTTCATTGAAAAGCTAGAGTTGGAATATTTCAGTAGTGTTTTGTCATGGTTTACCTTGTCACAGTTACATTCTCTTAATTTTTTCAAAGTTCATTTTGAATTTCTTTCGATGAAATGTGAGAGTTGGAATATTTCAGTAGTGTTTTGTCATGGTTTACCTTGTCACAGTTACATTCTCTTAATTTTCCAAAGTTCATTTTGAATTTCTTTCGTTGAAATACAAGAGTTGGAATATTTCAGTAGTGTTTTGTTGCGGTTTACCTCGTCACATTTATATTTTCTTGATTTTTCAAAGCTCATTTTGGATTTCTTTCGATGAAATGCAAGATTTGGAATATTCCAATAGTGTTTCATCGTGGTTTACCTCATCACACTTGCTTTATTTCGATTTTTCAAAGCACATTTGGGATTTCTTTCTTTAAAATACAAGAGATGGAATAATTCAGTAGTGTTTTGTCGTGGTTTAACTAGTCACAGTTATATAATCTTGATTTTTCAAAGTTCATTTTTAATTCCTTTAGTTGAAATGCAAGAGTTGGAATATTTCAGTAGTGTTTTGTTGTGGTTTACCTTGTCAAAGTTACATTCTATTAATTTTTCAAAGTTCATTTTGGATTTCTTTCGTTGAAATGCAAGAGTTGGAATATTTCAGTAGTGTTATGTTGTGGTTTACCTCGTCACAGTTACATTCTCTTGATTTTCCAAATTTCATTTTTAAATTTTTTCGTTGAAATGCGAGGTCTGGGATATTTCAATAGTGTCTTTTTGTGGTTTACCTTGTCACAGTTACATATTCTTGATTTTTCAAAGTTAATTTTGGATTTATTTCGTTTAAATGAAAGAGTTTGTATATTTCAGTAGTGTTTTGTAATGCTTTACCTTGACAAAGCTACATATTCTTGATTTTTCAAAGTTCATATTGATTTCTTACCTTGAAATGCAAGAGTTGGAGCATTTCAGTAGTGTTTTGATGTGTTTTACCTTGTCACGGTTACATTCTCTTGATTTTTCAAATTTCATAGTTGGAATATTTCAGTAGTGTTTTGTTGTGGTTTACCTTGTCGCAGTTACATTCTCTTGATTTTTCAAAGTTCATTTTGGATTTCTTTCGTTGAAATGCAAGAGTTGGAATATTTCAGTAGGGTTTTATTGTGGTTTACCTTGTCACAGTTACATTCTCTTGATTTTTCAAAGTTCTTTTTGGAATTTCTTTCGTTGATATGCAAGAGTTGGAATATTTCAGTAGTGTTTGTTGTAGTTTACCTTGTCACAGTTACATTCTATTGATTTTTCAAAGTTCATTTTCAATTTTTTTCGTTGAAATGCTAGAGTTGGAATATTTCAGTAGTGTTTTGTTATGGTTTACATAGTCACTGTTACATTCTCTTGATTTTTCAAAGTTCATTTTGAATTTCACTCATTGAAATGCAAGAGTTGGAATACTTCAGTGGTGTTTTGTTGTGGTTTACCATGTCACAGTTACATTCTCTTGATTTTTCAAAGTTCATTGAAATTTCTTTCAATGAAATTCAAGAGTTAGAATATTTCAGTAGTGTTTTATTATGGTTTATCTAGTCACTCTTACATTCTCTTGATTTTTCAAAGTTCATTTCGGATTTCTTTCGTTGAAATGCAAGAGTTGAAATATTTCAGTAGTGTTTTGTTGTGCTTTACCTTGACATAGTTACATTTTCTAGATTTTTGTTAGGTTAGGTTAGGGTAGATAAAATTAGGTTAGGTTAAGTTAGGTTAGGTTAGCCTACGTACGCGCGCGTACGTAGGCTAACCTAACCTAACTTGACTAACCTAACCTAATTCGATCTAGCCTAGCCTAACCTAACTAACAAAATCAAGAAAATGTAACTGTGTCAAAGCTACATAGTACAACAAAACACTACTGAAATATTCCAACTCTTGCATTTCAACTGATAAGAAATCCAAAATGAAAACTATTGAAAAATTCAAGAGAAATTGTAACTGTGACAGAAGTAAACCACAACAAAACACTACTGAAATATTTCAACTCTTACATTTCAATGAAAGAAATTCAAAATGAACTTTGAAAAATCAAGAAAATGTCACTGTGACAAGGTAAACCACGACAAAACACTACTTAAATATTCCAACTCTTGCATGTCAACGAAAGAAATCCAAAATGAGACTTTGAAAAGTCAAGAGAATGTAACGGTGACAAGGTAAACCATAGCAAAACACTACTGAAATATTCCAACTCTTGCATTTCAACGAAAGAAATTCCAAATGAACTTTGAAAAATCAAGAGAATGTAACTCTGACAAGGTAAACCACAACAAAACACTACTGAAATATTCCCACTCTTGCATTTCAACAGAAGAAATTCAAAATGAACTTTGAAAAATCAAGAGAATGTAACTGTGACAAAGTAAACCACAACAAAACACTACTGAAATATTCCAACTCATTAAGAATCAATTTTGAAAAATCAAGAGAATGTAACTGTGACAAGGTAAACCACAACAAAACACTACTGAAATATTCCAACTCTTGCATTTCAAAGGAAGAAATCCAAAATGAACTTTGAAAAATCAAGAAAATGTAACTGTGTCAAGGTAAACCATGACAGAACACTACTGAAATATTCCAACTCTTGCATTTCAACGAAAAAATCAAAATGAACTTTGAAAAATCAAGAGAATGTAACTGTGACAAGGTAAACCACAGCAAAACACTACTGAAACATTCCAACTCTTGCATTTCAACGAAGAAATCCAAAATGAACTTTGAAAAATTAATAGAATGTAACTTTGACAAGGTAAACCACAACAAAACACTACTGAAATATTCCAACTCTTGCATTTCAACGAAAGAAATTAAAAATGAACTTTGAAAAATCAAGATAATGTAACTGTGACAAGGTAAACCACAACAAAACACTACTGAAATATTCCAACTCTTGCATTTCAACGAAAGAAATTCAAATGAACTTTGAAAAATTAATAGAATGTAACTTTGACGAGGTAAACCATAACAAATCACCGCTGAAATACTCCAACTCTTGCTTTTCAATGAAAGAAATTCAAAATGAACTTTGAAAAATTAAGAGAATGTATTTGTGACAAGGTAAACCACAACAAAACACTATTGAAATATTCCAACTCTCACATTTCATCTAAAGAAATTCAAAATAAACTTTGAAAAAATTAAGAGAGTGTAACTTTGACAAGGTAAACCACGACAAAACACTGATGAAATATTCCAACTCTTGAATTTCAATGAAAGAAATTCAAAATGAACTTTGAAAAATTAAGAGAATGTAACTGTGACAAGGTAAACCATGACAGAACACTACTGAAATATTCCAACTCTTGCATTTCAACGAAAGAAATTCCAAAATCAACTTTGAAAAATTAAGAGAATGTAAGTGTGACAAAGGTAAACCACGACAAAACACTACTGAAATATTCCAACTCTTGCGTTCAAACGAAAGAAAATCAAAATGAACTTTGAAAAATCAAGAGAATGTAACTGTGACATGGTAAACCACTTCAAAATACTACTGAAATATTCCAACTCTTGCATTTCAACGGAATAAATTTAAAATGAACTTCGAAAAATGAAGAGAATGTAACTGTGACATGGTAAACCACGACAATACACTACTGAAATGATCCAACTCTTGCATTTCAATGAAAGAAATCCAAATGAACTTTGAAAAATCCAGTGGATGTGACACTGACAAGGTAAAGGGTAACAAAAGACTACTGAAATATTCCAACTGTTTCATTTCCATGAAGGAAATTCCAAAATGAACTTTGAAATATCAAGAGACTGTAAGTGCTAAACGGTAAACCCCAACAACATACTACTGAAATATTCAAACTCTGGAAGTTCAGTCAAAGAAATCCAAAATGATCTTTGAAAAATTAATAGAATATATCAGTGACTAGGAAAAGCACAACAAAACAGTATTGAAATATTCCAACTCTTGCAATTCAACAAAAAAAAATCAAAATGATCTTTTAAAAATCAAGAAAATGTAACTGTGAC
>NC_142814.1:26862821-26896837 GCF_049724085.1 Artemia sp. Qi Xiang Cuo | reverse complement strand
CGAACCACCCCCCCCACTACCTGGAAAAATCTCCCTGAAAACGTCTGTATACTTCCAAATAACCAATACTATATGTTAACATTGGGTAAAGTTCATAACTTTCAGCTCTCCCCCCGGGACTTTCGGGGGATTAAGTCATCCTAAAAGACATACTTATTATGTTTTCGAACATGTTGAACAAAATGGATATCTCAAAATTTTGATCAGGTGACTTTGGGAAAACAATGAGC
This sequence comes from Artemia sp. Qi Xiang Cuo, assembly GCF_049724085.1. Taxonomy (NCBI): domain Eukaryota; kingdom Metazoa; phylum Arthropoda; class Branchiopoda; order Anostraca; family Artemiidae; genus Artemia; species Artemia sp. Qi Xiang Cuo. Next base: position 26,896,607 of record NC_142814.1, on the reverse strand, counting down.
GTGGGAGGGGTCTAGTTGCCCTCCATTTTTTTGGTTACTTAAAAATGGCACTATAACTTTCAATTTCCGTTCCAATGATCCCTCCCACGATATTCTAGGACCACTGGGTCGATACGATCACCTCTGGGAAAAAAAAAATAAACACAACAAATAAACACGCACCCGTGATCTTACGTCTGGCAAAAAATGCAAAATTCAACATTTTTGTAGATGGGAGCTTGAAACCTCTCCAGTAGGGTTCTCTGGTACGCGGAATATGATGGTGTGATTTTCATTAAGGTTCTATAGCTTTTAGGGGGTCTTTCCTCCTTTTTTCAAAAATCAGCCAAATTTTCTCAGGCGCCTAACTTTTGATGGGTACAATTAAACTTAATGAAACTTATATATTTGAAATCAGCATTAAAATCTGATTCTTTTGATGTATCTATTTGTATAAAAATACCGTTTTCAAGAGTTTCGGTTACCATTGAGCCGGGTCGCTCCTTAATTACAGTTCGTTACCAAGAACTGTTTGATAAGCTCCTATCTGAAAACATGTGGAATTTTTTATTTTTTGCCAGAAGAAAGATCACGGATGCGTGTTTATTTGTTATTGTTTTTTTTTTATTTTCCCCAGGGGTGATCGTATCGATCCAGTAGTCCTATAATATCGTAAAAGGGCTCATTTAGCCCGAAATTAAAAGTTCTAGTGCCCTTTTTAAGTGACTAAAAAAAATTGGAGGGCAACTTGGACCCCTCCCACGCTCATTTTTCCCAAAGTCACCCGATTAAAATTTTGAGAGAGGATATTTCCATGAAGAATGTTTTCTTGAAGGAAGGGATATTTCTATGAAAAGGGCGCCAGATTTCCCAGCATTATTTAAAAACGATAAGAAATCAAATAAAAAACACAAGTTTTTTCAACTGAAAGTAAGGAGCAACATTAAAATTGAAAAAAAAGAGAAATTATTATGTATATGAGGCGGGTCGCCCCCTAATCAATACCTCGCTCTACGCTAAAGTTCTAATTTTGTTCGAATCACAAACCCCTGAATCACAAAGGCCGTTTAATTAGAATAGATAGCTCTGAAAGTACTGAAAAAAAAATTAGCGTAAAGAGCGAAGTATTGACTAGGGGGCGAAATCCCTCATATACGTAATAAAATACCGTTTTCTAGAGTTTCGGTTACCATTGAGCCGGGTCGCTCCTTACTTACAGTTCGTTACCACGAACTGTTTGATAAGCTCCTATCTGAAAACATGTGGAATTTTTTATTTTTTGCCAGAAGAAAGATCACGGATGCGTGTTTATTTGTTATTGTTTTTTTTTTCTTTTCCCCAGGGGTGATCGTATCGATCCAGTAGTCCTATAATATCGTAAAAGGGCTCATTTAGACCGAAATTAAAAGTTCTAGTGCCCTTTTTAAGTGACTAAAAGTGACACCCGATTAAAATTTTGAGAGAGGATATTTCCATGAAGAATGTTTTCTTGAAGGAAGGGATATTTCTATGAAACGGGCGCCAGATTTCCCAGCATTATTTAAAAACGATAAGAAATCAAATATAAAACACAAGTTTTTTCAACTGAAAGTAGTCCTATCCTTTTCCCCAGGGGTGATCGTATCGATCCAGTAGTCCTATAATATCGTAAAAGGGCTCATTTAGACCGAAATTAAAAGTTCTAGTGCCCTTTTTAAGTGACTAAAAGTGACACCCGATTAAAATTTTGAGAGAGGATATTTCCATGAAGAATGTTTTCTTGAAGGAAGGGATATTTCTATGAAAAGGGCGCCAGATTTCCCAGCATTATTTAAAAACGATAAGAAATCAAATAAAAAACACAAGTTTTTTCAACTGAAAGTAGTCCTATCCTTTTCCCCAGGGGTGATCGTATCGATCCAGTAGTCCTATAATATCGTAAAAGGGCTCATTTAGACCGAAATTAAAAGTTCTAGTGCCCTTTTTAAGTGACTTTTAAGTGACACCCGATTAAAATTTTGAGAGAGGATATTTCCATGAAGAATGTTTTCTTGAAGGAAGGGATATTTCTATGAAAAGGGCGCCAGATTTCCCAGCATTATTTAAAAACGATAAGAAATCAAATAAAAAACACAAGTTTTTTCAACTGAAAGTAAGGAGCAACATTAAAATTGAAAACGAACAGAAATTATTACGTATATGAGGGGGGTCGCCCCCTAATCAATACCTCGCTCTTTACGCTAAAGTTCAAATTTTGTTCGAATAACAAACCCCTGAATCACAAAGGCCGTTTAATTAGAATAAATAGCTCTTTTGAAAGTACTAAAAAAAAATTAGCGTAAAGAGCGAGGTATTGACTAGGGGGCGAACCCCCTCATATACGTAATAAAATACCATTTTCTAGAGTTTCGGTTACCATTGAGCCGGGTCGCTCCTTACTTACAGTTCGTTACCACGAACTGTTTGATAAGCTCCTATCTGAAAACATGTGGAATTTTTATTTTTTGCCAGAAGAAAGATCACGGATGCGTGTTTATTTGTTATTGTTTTTTTTTTTTCTTTTCCCCAGGGGTGATCGTATCGATCCAGTAGTCCTATAATATCGTAAAAGGGCTCATTTAGACCGAAATTAAAAGTTCTAGTGCCCTTTTTAAGTGACTAAAAAAAATTGGAGGGCAACTTGGACCCCTCCCACGCTCATTTTTCCCAAAGTCACCCGATTAAAATTTTGAGAGAGGATATTTCCATGAAGAATGTTTTCTTGAAGGAAGGGATATTTCTATGAAAAGGGCGCCAGATTTCCCAGCATTATTTAAAAACGATAAGAAATCAAATAAAAAACACAAGTTTTTTCAACTGAAAGTAAGGAGCAACATTAAAATTGAAAACGAACAGAAATTATTACGTATATGAGGGGGTTCGCCCCCTAATCAATACCTCGCTCTTTACGCTAAAGTTCAAATTTTGTTCGAATAACAAACCCCTGAATCACAAAGGCCGTTTAATTAGAATAGATAACTCTTATGAAAGTAGTAAAAAAAAACTTTAGCCTAAAGAGCGAGGTATTGACTAGGGGGCGATCCCCCTCATATACGTAATAATTTCTGTTCGTTTTAAGTTTTAATGTTGCTCCTTACTTTCAGTTGAAAAAACTTGTTTTTTTATAAACTTTAAAAAACAATCAATTCCAACAAGGTTGAACATGTAAAGATCCTAACTTGAGTTTTACCCAATGATACTGCCTCATATTTGTAGAATACTTAAAAAACACAGTTTATATAATTATCCAGTATGATCATTCCCTATCTCACCCCTTATAAAAACCCGGACCGGGGTGCGAGTGCTCCGGAGAACGTTGTTGCAGATAGAAACATAAGCGGCATCAGATCTTTTCACTGGTAGACAAGTCAGACGCGAAACAATCGGAAACAAGTGGAAACCCGCTATTACGAATAATGCACTTTGTTGGAAACAATCGGAAACAGATTAACCCGCTAATGCAGAAAGAAGTGGGAGGAGCTTTTTGTTCGAACACCAGAAATGATCTGCGATAAACTTACTGGATAATTCTATAAACTGTGTTAAAAACTGAGTACGGTGGTTCAGTTGCACGGTGGTTCAGCCACACGGGGTTCAGTTGCACGGGAGTTCAGTTACACGAGGGTTCAGTTACACGAAGGTTCAGTTACTCGGGGATTTAGTTAAATAGGGTTGAGTTGCACGAGGGTTCAGTTATATGGGGTTCAGCTGTACAAGGGTTCAGTTACACTAGGGCCCAGTTGCACGGGGGTTCAGTCGCGCTGGGGTTCGGTTATACGGGGGTTCAGTTGCATGGGGGTCCAGTTGCACGATGATTCAGTTACAGGGATTCAGTTGCTTGGAGTTCAGTTAGACGCACCAAAGTTCCAAAGTTCCAAAGGACATAAAAAAAATTATGCTGGAAGAAAACTGCAACGAAAAGAACTATTTTATACAGTAACCTCGATCCTTTCGTATGACACGTATAAGATAAAGATGTGTATGCAGAGGCACCAATTGGGGAAAGGGGCAGTTGCTCCCCCAAGATTTTTAAAATTTTCCTTTTTTTTGGTTTTTTAATTGAAAAAAATGCCATCCTTAGGTTTATAAAAACAAATTCTTGCATCTTCACTAAAAAATACAAAAAGATAATAAACTTTGTCCCTTCTGCAGCTATAGTTTTAGGAATTGGCGAACCTATGCGTTTACTCTCTTGTGAGGATCGAAAGCCTACCGACTATGACTGTAGGCTGAATAACGAGAAATACTCGCTTCGGTCACCCGTTATATAACGTGACTCGATTGCTTTCAGATTTGTGATTGAACACAGTTACCGACATAGCCAATGATATAGGTAGGCAGGAATTCACAGTAAAAAAAAAAAAAGATAGAAAAAAAATATTAAGAACAAAAATTAATTTAAAGCTACTAGTATTGAAATATGAAATTTAAAAAACCGAATATTAGGCAAAACCATTTTTGAATCTCTCGGGTAAAGGAAAAACTGAGCAGAGTTAAAGCTAAAACTAAATTATGATAATGTATTTGGGATGTAAGGGAAGTTTGGACCAGGATCACAAGTTACTTCAAGATACATAAAAAAGGTTAAATTTGATCGGACCTTAAACCTTATACAGTAGATCATGTAAGCCTATAAAACGTTGCTTTGAATGGTCAAGAAACTGTCTAATTTATAAGTATCTATGTTTTAAGAATTTTTACGGAGTGCCCAGACCCCCCCCCCATATGGTGTCCCTGGAGATTGATGGAAAAATTACCATTAAAGAAGAAAAGCAGTAAAACAATACTAAATTTCCAAAACATATTTAATCACTGGACAACTCTGGATCACTGGAAATAATTCTATTGAAGGTAGGCGTTTTCTCACGTCATTTCCACTATCTCTGTTTGGGCTAATTAATAATATCTCATTATAAAACGGAAACAACTACTCGATATGCCTGACTTAAGAAGTGGCATACAATTTCAAAATAGGGATTCAAAGATTTTGGCAGGATGGGATTTATGTAAGTGAGGACCCTATTCAGTGGCGGTTCCAGGGCGCGAGGGGCCCCCCGCCCCCCCCCCCCGTAACATAGCCTAAAGTAGTGTAATTTACTTAATTCACGTAAGTTTGTGTTAATTAAACTTGCTCCTAACGCAAGTTTATCGGATCAACCTATTTTGCCCCCCCTAAAAACTCCTGAAACCGCCACTGACCCTATTACATGAATCCCACATTAAATGAAATAATTTAAAACTAAATTTGACATTAGCACTCTTGAGTTTTAAGGAAACTCAATCTTCAATCGTTTAATCTATTTCGCATAGAAAAATTAAATAGTTGATTCTTAGTGATATTGGCATGCTTTCGTTTATATAGTTTTGATGAAGACTGATTTAATTTGATTGAATACAGATAGACTCCTGTAACCACGCCCTTAGCTCTTGATCAGATTTCAATAAATGACTAATCAAGTTGCCTAGTAATTAAGTGGATTATAAAATCTAAGTATCTTTAATCCTTCTTCCCGCGGAGGTTGGATCAGGCGTGGTGACCATAAAAGAGCAAAACTAATTACCTAATCTTACTTCCCGCAAAGTTTGTCTCGGGTTCAGCCTCCTTTTCCAATAAATTTGCTTACGAAAAAAAAGAATACACTACCTCCTTCTCCTCTTTCCTGTAGAAGTCGAATCAATCTTGGGTTCTGAAAAGCACAACTTTGACTTAGTGTAGGTGCCATCCTGTAGTCTCTTTTGGTCGATACCTTGTTGACCAGAATTTTGGTACTCTCAGTCTTTCCGCTTTATTTTTGGAATATATTATTCCATTTCTAAAATTAAATAGCCTCTTCTGGTAGATATCGTGATCGCATTAATGGCTTCCGATTACAGAAGTCAGATCCTTCTCGGACCCTGAATAAGCATAATATGGAAATTAGCCCTCACTTTCCAGCATTTTTTTTTACCCGACAACCTGTTCTGGTATAAGACATGGTTAAAGGAATTACCCCCCCCCCGGGGGCGCCGTTTCGGGGTGGCAAGGGGGTAGTTGCCCCCCCCCCAATAATGTGGAGAACAAAATATTATACATCCCATGCCCTTAGACTATCCAGATATGGACCGCTCTTGCCCCCCCCCCCCAGTAAAATGCTGGAGATTCACCCCCCCCCCTGTTACCCACAGACATAGGATCGACTTTGAACCCGAATAAACATATGCCGACCGTAGCTCCTGCTTCAAACCAAGCCTCATCCCCTCTACCAACCAGTTCTGGTAAGTGTCTTAGTGAGAAGAGCAAAGGAGACCCGTCCCTCAAAGGTTGGATTAAATATGAATCCCCAAAGACACACCTAATACAATTAGTCAACTATTATTCACCACCAAATTCGGTTGAGATCTGACAACTGATTCTGGTGGATACCCTGGCGGCAACAATTTGGGAACTTCTTCTCTCCCGATAGATCATGTTACCTCGACTTACTAAAATTAGGAAAATAGATCCAACCTCACATAATCGGAGCAGGAACTGACCCCCAAAAAACACAGCTAGCTCCTGCTATCCATAGAGTTTTATAGTGACCTGACAGCCCTATGTTGGGGTGCCATTACAACAAGATATTAGGATTACCCATTCCTCTCGGCCAGAGAGGCTGAATCTGTCCTGGACTCTGGAAAGGCATATCTAGGACACTAGTCGTTGCTTCTCACGTGCAATGTTTGGTCAAGATCCAAACCTTTTTGTTGGATATCTTCATATACAGAATTTAGGTATCCTCGCCTACCCTTCTCCCTAAACAAAATTTAATAGGGTTGGACTAGAATTGAACAGCCTTTTTCGGTAGATAGCTTGATGACTAGAATTTAGGAGCCCTTCCCAAGAGAGGTTAAATTGTTCTTGGGACCCTAGGCGACAAGATTTCCAGCAGATCGGTCGATCTCTTCTGGAAAGAGTCCTTAGCCTTTGTCAAAAATTTAGTGATCTCTACCCCCCCCCACACACTAACATCCTTGAAGAGGTCAGAATGCAACATCCAAAAGATGCAGCAAGGTGCACTAGCTTTTAAATGTCGTCAAGTTTGGTTGTAATGGTATAGCCTTTCCTGATACATGTACAAATAACAAGTTTCTCAAACAAGATAGGAAACCCCAATGACCCTCGTCCCTTCCAAGTTCAACACTACCTGACTTTTTCCAATCCATACCCCGAGCTGCTCCTGGGATATCGTAGATATGGTATTATGGTGAGTTGGATGCACATTGCATCTTTCGATTTACCTCTACTGTATCTCCAAAACTACTGTTTATCTCAAAACTCCCTGGAAGCTTCAACTTGATACCGCAAGTAATTCCCGGGTTATTGATTATACGCCACTTGGGTTACTTGTCAAAACATGGAGTATTTTGATTTACCTCACTACTTAACCGTATTTGAATTATATAAGTAGAAAATGAGGTTGTAGCCCAAAAACTTTTTCGATGGATCAGAGACAGAACTTATTTAGCCCCCCACAAAACAAAGTTTGATGTCGCCTTCCCCGAACTCCTCTTTTCCTTTCCTAACAGTGCCTGAAAGTTTCAACTCCTTCTGTTGAATTAGAATTCCTAAGGGCACCACACCCCCCCCCCCCCAAAAAAAAAAAAGATTATCTGAAAGTTTCAACTAGATCCCCTTCAAGCTATTCCCTGGATATTCCTGATAATTTGTAGAATTGGACGCACCCCGCTTTTAATATACTCAAGTACATGTGTCGTTATCAGAGTATACCCTGAGGATTGAGGAAACTCTAGAAATCTTAGTCTATGGAACCACCACTAGAAGCTCCCATCTAATTGGACAACGAAGACCAAACATGAGCGCCTTTCTGGCAAAATCTATCTCTGAACAATGGGTAATCTAAATAAATTAGGGGGCATTCCCTCGGGGGCTTTGGGAGTAATGCCTATCCCAGAGGCATACTTACTAGATATTTCTATGTTTCTGAACAAAATGCCTATCTCAACATTTTGACCCGATATCATGGGGATTAAGGGTGGGATACCAGAGAAGGGCAGGGGAAGTTGGCCCTCAAATCATCTTTGGCTTTTAAAAGGCACCAGAACTTTATAATCCAATGAACTGGAGTCGGAACTGGAACGGACCCTTTTTGACATTCAACTTCATATTTTCTAATTTATAAAGCACATAATAGGATTATGGTGATACAACACTTCACGTAATACAACATTCATAACACATTTCATGACATAATACATATTTTGATTGTACTATGGGAAGTGCAAGTAGTTTTGTCCCAACAATTTAAGGCCTACAGGCCGGCTGGTACCAATACTCATAATGAATACATTATGTTTTCCGTGAAAAGAAAAATAACAATAAAAAATATATAATCATCAATCAACCCACACAGAATAGGTCATCAACATCAGAGCACATCTAAGTTGTTTTTTTAAATATCAATTGTCTATCTGTAAAATTCTTTTTCAATGGAAGTTGGTAAAGGGGCACCCACAATCAAGTTAATATTCGGTGGAAGTTTATGCTTTTGAGTTATGGCATTCATTTAATAAATTCCAGGGGTACTTGTCATGTATTCGAAGAGAAGGTGTTGCAAGGTTTCTTCAGCCAAGTTGGATCAAAATGCACAGTTTGGACACTATGTTGCTTCCATCTGTATTCCCCTCAAATCAGTATCATGGCTAAGCTTTTTATTAAAAAAAAGAAAAAAAAAAAAAAAAAAAAAAAAAAAAAAGATTGTATTCATTGTATTTCTGTAAGGATTATGGTTTCTAATTGCACCTCTAAGCGTGACTGATTACTTTCAAGCAAGTTGTGGATTGACAGGCTTTGTTTTCTCTGCGGCAAGACTGACCACTTTTTCATTATAGTTGATACCTACATGGCTAGGAATATGCTGGAAAGACACTGCCATGTTAATCTTGGATAAAAAATCCAAGACAAAAAATCCTTGGATAAAGTAGCTCCCTTATCTCCTGCAAATCACTGTCCTTTACATTTTAAGTTGTAGTTGTCATAATAAGCGGTTTGAGAATCCGATAGATGGCTACATTACATAAGTGGGAAGGAATATTGTTGACAGCCTTCATTGATTAAACTATTGCTGACAGTTCAGCCGTCAAAACTGACGAATCCAGCGGAAGAGGCTTTCGAATGGTCAAGGAGGTATCTAGAATTATTGCTTCTGCGGTGGGTTTAATTCCTACTAGGGATCCATCAGTGTAAACAAGTAAATGATTCTTGAAATTTGTAGCTTTTTTTCTTAAGAATTCAGTTCTTGTTAGCTCATGTGGGATATTTTTTTTCTGTTCTGTGTAAGCAGAAGAGTAATATTCGATGGACGAAAAACTTAACAAAAATTTGCCTGAATTTTATCCATTGACTACATTGAACAAAGAGCTAAAAATGCTTGCCAAGTTGCAATCCCGATTTGATCAGAGGCTATGGATGATAGTTATTTGGCGGCAACTATATTTTTTGACATAAAAAAAGCTTTTGATACAATAGATCATGCAATTCTTTTTGATAAGTTGGAAAATATAGGAATCCGTGGAATAGCTCTGGATTTAATGAGATCGTATTTATCTGAAAGAAGTTTTTAAGTCCAAGTTTGTGAAGAATCATCTCATATTTTTCCGTTAGAAAATATAGGAGTACCGCAGGGATCTGTATTGGGGCCGATAATTTTTTTGATATATATAAATGATCTTCCAAATTGCATGCCCTCAGGTGATGAGTTACCAGTATTGTTTACGGAGGATACAGCAATTAATTTGAAGGCGGGCAACGAGGAGGACCAACGATTGTCCCTAGAGACTGTTGCTTTGAATGTAAATTCTTGTTTCATGATAACCGATTAATACCTAATTTAGAGAAGTCGGAATTTATGGTTATTGGGAGAAGTTCGAGGTCAGTGAAGCGTGTGTCATTTCAAATTATTAATATTGGAGCTTCCTCCATAAAAAGAGTAGATGTATTTAGATATTTAGGTATTTATATTGATTCAACTCTGTCGTTTAAGGCGCATATTAGTAAACTTAAAGCAACAGTGTCCAGGAATCTCGGTTGTTACCATAGATTAAAGTTTCTGTTTCCATACCAAATCATGAGAACTTTATATTTTTCATTAAATGATTGGTATTTCCAGTATTGTCCGAGCGTTTGGATGTTGACTTTCCCTTCACACTTATGAGGACTCCAAAATGTTCAATATAAATCAATAAGAATCCTGGACCATTTTTTAGCACACCCTAGGAAGACAGAAGAATTATCTGAAACTAAAACTATCTTTTCTATTTCTTGATATTCTTGATTTAAAACAAATTTTTCATTTTAATTTGGTCATATGGTTTTTAAAAATCCAACATAAAGATCATTTTTTCAATAGTATGAAATTTTTGGTTGAAAATAAACATAGACATTTATCAAGAGCTAGGATTAAGTTTCTTTTCCCGTTTGTTAAAAATGAGAGATCAAGGCTCAGTTTAAGATATCAACTTCCTCAGATTGCGAATAAATATAAGTTATTTGAATTAGTAAGTGAATCACCATCACTATACATATATAAAAAGAAATTGAAAAAGATGGTCCTTTCAGCCTACAGTAGCGGGGATTGATTGTATTATTGATTTATTTATAATTTGTTAAGTAAATCTCATCCCTATCTCCGTGATTCGATAGTTCAGTTATGTTTTTTTTTCATTTCTTCTTTAAATTTATTTTAAATTTTGTTATGTTGTTATCAATTTTTCTTTTCTTTTTTGAAGCTATGTTAGCGGGAAGTGTAATTTCTTTTTCCTATTATTTGATAAAGGAGACATTACGAGATTCCTCTCTTCCCCTTTGTAAAAAATTCATGTACATGTTTTTGTTAAATAAAGTCAAGTTCAAGTTCATTCTGCTACCTAGTGCTCCCATGACAAAGAGTGAAAACAGGGTGTCACTCTCCATAAGCTTGAATCCTGGTATAATATTTTATACGGGTTTTCGCTATTCTCTCGCTTATAGATGCAACTCCTGCTAGCTTTAGGTATATTCACATAAAACTTGAATAACAAGACTTAAATATTACGAGGGGGGCATCTGAATTTTACAAATGCCCAGGTGGGACAAGGCCCAAAATCGGTTGGGAACCGCTGCTCTAAGGATACTTCTGCCATGCAGGTAAGCCCTTTAAAGTCACATGTTTTATCTTCTCCTCGCATCCTCCTCTCCACTACATACTCAAGAGTTCACTGTTAACTATGTTTCTTCCAAGTTTGACTTCTTATATCACAAGTTCGTTTCGTTTTAATGTTGATCTAACTTTTAGCTGTTTCCTTCTATTCTAATCAACCATAGGAATAAAACCCTGATTATTAGGAGTACGACAAGAGTCGCATTAAATACGCATCCTGTAGATTGAATTTCAATTTGTGTAGACTGAGAGCCTTCTGTTTAGTTCGTGGAATTTTACTTGTAGCTTAATTAAACAAGAACTTTTATAGCTTACAATTAATTATCCTAGATTTGAATTATTTTTTTTTTATAAGTTCATTTTTAGGGGTAAGTGGTTTCTATAGAGCTGGAGTTTCTCACTTCTATCACACGAACTTAGATAGCTATAAAAGAGGCCTTGAAGCTTGTAATTTGCTTTCGTAATTTAATTTCTTCCTCCTCAAGTTTCGCATCTCACTTAAGATCAAAGAACACAAAAATGCTATGGCTTTTAATTTTTTTTTCAGTAGGTTTGACGCTTTCTGTTCGGGTGTGTGATTTATTTCCGTGTGCAGCTTTTTTTTCCTTCAAGACCTCCTCCCTCCCTGTGTCCACGAATTATAGAAATCATAAAGTTTCGCATGGTTTCGACTTCAACAAAGCGCAACATGTCCAGGTTTTTACCGAAAAAAAAACGTATCCACGAAGGCTCTGTTATTAATTCAGCTATTCGTGTAGCTTAAAGCCCTTGTTCCTGGGGCTGTATGCACCATGGTACCCCTGAAGGGATGTCTTTGAGGATTTGAACCATTCAGGTTAAACCTTCTACCTAAATTATTTTTAATCATTTCAGTCCTCTGTAAGTGGATGGGTGAACACTAATTCTTTTTGTGACTTAGAAAGGGCACTAGATATCAGAATTTACGATCTAATAGGCCCTCTCTCCAATTTTTGGGATGATATGATCTATATGAAAAGGCGGCACAAGACAACAAAATGTCAATATTGTATAAACTGTGACTTTAAAGTAGATATTCATTGAGCATGGGTAGAAATTAAATAGAATATAAAAATTAGTGACTGAACTAAATGAAATTGAGAAAACACTGATTCAAAACTGACCAAATACAGAAATCCCTGACATCAATATACTGACAAGGACGTATGTAGTAGAAGAAGGGGGGGGGGAACTAGGGCTGAATTTAACCCCCTTCTCGCTTCCAAAGGACTCTTGTTTTACAAACAAATATCCTTAACACTAAATAAAACTTGCATACCAAACTTACTTATATATTTACGTCAAAGAACTAGTATTTTGCTATCTCATATCCCTTGTAAGGTAAGTTTTATTTTATACATATTTTTTATGCGTACTTGTGGAATTGGTGCGACCTTGATATATTTAAAAAGAATTAAAGGCAACAATTAGAAATGAGCCATCCACTAAGGGGACATGAAACAAAATTCTGTCCAGCACGAAATGTGAAAACGCAAATAAGCTGAATTTTTATTGATAAAGTTTCCAAAAAGGTAAAAACAATATTTGATTTTGGCTACTTTATATTTTAATTTAATAGACATTTACACAATTTAAAAACAATATTTATAATATTGCAACAATAAAAATTCCAATTATACTTTAATTAATTTTCTTTGCTCTAAAACCAAGTGGAGCGGTGCAAATGTAACTACGTAGATTTGTGCCACCAAATAGTACGTTGAGCACCGTAATATACCCTTAGCCGAATTTCATTTTTCTAGCAATATACTTTAACTGCCTTTACTTTTTCAACTGGCTCCTTGTTCCTTTGCTATTCCTTATAGATATTTTATTACGTGGAATTCTTATGTGAATAAAACCAGTGCAACAGGATACTGTTTGTAGTAAAGATCATCCAAGGAACAATATCAATTACAAACGAACAGAAATTAATTAAAAAAAAAAAAAATTGTTGAAAGTTTAAGAAAAAAATAGAGGGCTAAATTAAACCAAAGACGAGGACAAGTATGGTTAAATAATAATTCAAACTTGTTATTCAGGTGATTTTCTTCATTTTTTTTTTATTGCTGATAGTTTGACATGTAAAACCCCACAGCTCAAAATACGCATTGTTTTCAATGGAATAAAGATGGCATTCAAGCCGTTTAGAGAATCTGAGAGGCTGGGAAGGAGAGAGAGAGAGAGAGAGAGCATAACTGAATTTGTAAATCTTGATTAGCCTTGAGATATGAATTTTTTGTTGTGTTATTGCTGACGTTATAACAAATATAAAGACACTGCTAGAAATAAAAATTGTTTTCAGTAATGCGCAAAACAAGCTTTTGCCTTTAGACGGCTAAGTTAGTCCTACTATTGCTTGTGGCAAATTCACTTTGTTTTCAATTTAATTTGATTATTCATTGTAATTTTTGTTCGTTTTGCGCCTCAGTTATTCATTCATAGTGATTCCTATTCTTCCTTGGTTTAATATGGCTCTTTGCTTTTTTTTTTGAAAAGCTTACTTTTACTTACTTTACTTTTTTTTTTTTTAGCACCAAGCAATTATACAAAACACTCCGTAAAGGTAGTTACAAAGCAGACAAATAATAATTTTGAAGGCAAACAACTAGATTGACTTGACCATCACTGTCACTATTATTACAGCATATTTTACTTACTTTACTTTTTTTTAGCACCAAGCAATTACACAAAACACTCCGTAAAGGTAGTTACAAAGCAGACAAATAATAATTTTGAAGGCAAACAACTAGATTGACTTGACCATCACTGTCACTATTATTACAGCATATTTTACTTACTTTACTTTTTTTTAGCACCAAGCAATTACACAAAACACTCCGTAAAGGTAGTTACAAAGCAGACAAATAATAATTTTGAAGGCAAACAACTAGATTGACTTGACCATCACTGCCACTTTTATTGCAGTATATTAGCTTAGATCATCTTCCTCCTCAAAAATCACCTATAGCCTGGCTAAATTGCACAAAAAAAATAAAAAAAAGGTATGTCATGCGCAACGATATTCATTAAATCATCTATTCCTATATGTCTATTTCTACGATGCAGATAATCCTTCCCTTTTAAATGTCGGTGTAAACTAGTCTATTGAATTCTAAATTATATGTATAAACAGGTCAAACATGTGCAAAAATCTTCAAAAAAAAGGATAATATACAATACAGATTTAAAACTAGGACGAGATAGCTATTTCATAAGGTTTTGCAAGCTACGTGTTAGGGATAAAACTTTGTAAATATTTGAAATTGATATGATTGCTATGGTTTATTCCTTTGCAGGTTGTTTTTGTTGCCAAGCTTTAGTTTGTATTGATAAGACAAGATTCATTTCCTAGAACCAAGCCACTATGTTAAGTTCACTTACTTTAAATTTAGCAATATTTTTTTTAGAATGAATTTATAAGAAAAATTGCAATGTTTCACAACTTTAGAATGTCCTTAATAGCATATCGACGATAATTCTGTACTAAATTTAGAAGGAATATCAGCCAACCAGCTAGATAATGTCATGCAAATTATGGGTGTTGAAGCAACTCATGCTATGTTACAACAGCGGTCTTAAGAAAAGAATTCCCAAAACAATAGATCCCAATTCGAAAATTGTGCCATTTCTCTAAATTTTTCCAGCTCTCCCTTGTTTAAGTTCCAATTTTCCATCCTTCCAATACTCTTCAATTTTGGACAGTAATCAAGGATGGCGGCCACAGACATCCATGACAAAAATTCAGCACGGGCAATCCACAGCTTTTCTAAATTTATCAATTTATCAAATGATAAAATGGGTATCAATTCTTCATCACTAATAGTTCCAAAATAGCCTAAGCTTAAGTGCTCCAAATTTTGAGAATGTGTTAATATATGTAATAATACATTATCAAAATATTCGGTGTAATATATCTCCAAGAAATTCAAATTTTTGAAATGATAGGTGAAATCGGATGAGACTAATCTATCACAATGGTAAATTACCAGTTTCTGCAATTGCCAGAATTTACCTATATGAGCCAGATCAATGTTGCCATGAATATTGATTAATTCAAGTATTTGTAAATTTTTCATTTGGAGAGCAGGTACAAAAATATCTATCCAAAATGCTTTGCGAATTTTAAACTTCATGAGCCCTTTGAACAAGGACAAATGTGCTATAGCCTCATCATTAGGGGTGTCAAAATACACCCCTTTCAACTGTGGTGCCATCTTTTCTATAGCTATCATTTGATTGTCAGTAGTATAAGCATCATGGACATAATAAAGATTTGTAGGTTGATGTTTGAGATCCTCATTCATAATTTCAAGCAGTCTTCCACAATAAGCGTATGGCCCAAGATTACTTACAAATGGTGCAAATTTTAGAAGGAAAGACATTTTAGATGGAGAAATTGCGGTCAAACGAGGGCCACCAATTTTGAAAACGACTAGAGACATACATATTGAATTAATACTTCCATTATCAGAGAATATTAAATTATCAATACCAGTTTCTGTAACATTGACTGAATTTTGTATATCAAGAAATGAAACATTGCTACAGCATTTTCCAATAACAGACAATAACGCATCATCACATATTTGAGGTATCACAATTGAAGTAAGGTTTCTGGCATTGCTAAATAATTGCGACAAGTATCTTTTGTCTGTTCCTCTTACCCAAAAATATGTCAGATCAATAAATTTCAAGGATTGACACTCAGATATAACTTTTGAAAGAATCATTGGATGATAAGACTGGGGAAAAGTACCTGGGATAAAATTTTTACAATCACTCTCATAAAGAATCTCAACTGCAGTATATCGCACAGTGCTACTCATATCCATCTTCTTCAAGATATGATCAAGTAGATCTTGTCTGGCAACAACAGGTACATTAGTTAATACGAGACTTTTAACCATTTCAACATAAGAGCTAAATATTTCAGGTGAATAGATACAGAACAATTGGTCTTCATCTGACTGGAGACATAACTCTTCTTTGACAAATTGAACAAATTCGTCTTCAAGTACATCAATGGCAAGACTGTAAAGTGATGGCACATCCTTGAGCTTTGGCATTTCAGATCTAAAAAAAGGAAACACATCTTAGAGTACAAAGTATATGTCAACATGCACTATTGACTTTTGCTATTTTACCCGTATACTACTATACTGCGCGTTTGAAGAATACTCCCATTCCATTTCTGCAAAATTTCTTGGAATAATTTTATATTCAAGTTCAAAATGGCATGGACGTGTTTTCTGCTTAAGAATGACCTTACTTACAAGAATTATTCTACCAAAAAGAAGGGTGGCATCAAAATGCGATTTCACTCTGACAATTCTGCTTCATTTATAAAAACTTTACATTGAGCCTAAAGTATCGTTTGGAGGTATGTTCTTGTGAATTTTTCACCTTCCCTTTTCAAGTCCCTTGACAGATTGCAAAATTCCGTCATTTGCAGTATCATAGGATTGCACAAATGCGCTCCTTGGTTCAAACTTAGAGGCCTCTTTGGTTTTTGTTCTCTGAATGATAGAGTCTATCGGCAATTAAATAAAAAAACAAGTTTTTTTTTTTAACTGAAAGTAAGGAGCGACATTAAAACTTAAAACGAACAGAAATTATTCCGTCTATGAAAGGGGCTGTCCCCTCCTCAACACCTCGCTCTTTACACTAATTTTTTTTTTATTGTTTAAAAAAATAAAGTTGTGAGACAGTCAAACTTTAGCGTAGAGCGAGGCGTTGAGGAGGGGACAGCCCCTTTCATATATGGAATAATTTCTGTTCGTTTCAAGTTTTAATGTCGCTCCTTACTTTCCGTTAAAAAAAACTTCTTTTCTATTTAATTTCTGAACGTTTTTGAATTAATGCAGCTTTGATTTTGGCTCACCGTACATGAATAATTAAAACGAAATTTGCATATTAATTTTAGTTTTTTTTGGCTGAATGGCTTTTTTGAAATTTTTATCTGACGTAACTTACGAATTAACTAATGTAAAGAACTTCTATATTCGTAAATTTTTATTACGTGCATTAGGGGATTCGTCCCCTAGTCAATATCTCGCTCTTTAAGCTAAAGTTCATATTTTGTTCCAATTCTTTAAGAATGACCCCTTAATCAAAAAGGCCGTTAATGAGAATAAATAGCTTTGATGAAAGTAAAAAAAAACTTTAGCGTAAAGAGCGAGGTAACGACTAGGGCGCGAACCCAATCATATACGTAATAATTTCTGTTCGTTTTAAGTTTTGATGTTACTCCTTACTTTCACTTGAAAAAATTGTTTTTTTTAATTTAATTTCTGATCGTTTTTTTAAATAATGCTGGGAAATCCGGTGCCCCCTTCATATAAATGTCCCTTCCCCAATGGAAAGATCCTCCCACGTAAACCCCGACCCCCCCCCCCCAACTACCAAATAAAATTCCCCTGAAAACTTCTGTGTATTTTCCAATAACCAATACTATATGTAAACATTAGACAAAGTTCATAACTTGCCCCGGAGACTGTGGAGAATTAAGTCATCCTCAAAGACATAGTTATTGTATTTTCCGACCATACTGAACAAAATGGCTATCTCAAAATTTTGATCGGGTGACTTTGGGAAAAACTTTTGACTAAAAGCTCTTGTGAACTAGGTTGGGTTTAAAAAGTCTGGATGGTCCTGATGGTTTGGGAGGTGTGCCCCCCCCTTCAGGTTAGTCTAGTCTTCCGTCTCTAGTTAAACATAGGAGAAATCCTACTGCGGTTTCCTCATCGTGGTAGTCAGGTGGAAACGGCCGGAATTACCTATCCCAATTCTTGCTAGGCCAAACCGCAGAGGGTGCCATCAGGGAGTGGAGACCTGCTTGGTTAAATATATTTCCACGAAACGTCCAAATGCAAGTCAATATAAAGAGTCCAACCCATACTATGGCATCCCCGACAAGCGATGCGTTGAAGGTTTCATTGGCGCCGTCTCCGAAAAATTGGCAAGCCCATACTACGGCATCCCCGGCAAGCGATGCGCTGAAGGTTTCATCAGCGCCTTCTCCTAAAAATTGGCAAGCTGAGGTACTACTTCGGAAACAGACAACCCCTCAGAATAGGGTGTTGGAACGTCTGCTCAATGAAATGCCTAACGACCCAGTCGTTTATCTCTGGGGGATTGTTGGGTTACAAAACAGACATAATGTGCGTTTCAGAAACTCGAATCAACGGCATTGTGGAAGGCTCAGAGATTAGAACTCCTGAGCACGACACTTCTTTCTCCTTTTTCAACTCCGGGTCCCTTAGTGGATCTGCGTATGGTGGAGTGGGCATCGTTTTAAGCCCCATATCAGAGAAGTCACTTCTAGAGTGGGAACCTATCTCACATAGAGTAGCAAGAGAGCGATTCAAAGGCCACCTATTCAACATATCAGTTATTGTAGTTTATGCTCCAACCACAGACGCAATGGAGAGCGAAGCAGATCTTTTTTACCAAGTTCTAACTTGTACGCTTAAGAAAGTCCCAAAACGAGACCTCATCTTTATTGGAGGCGACTTTAACGCCAGAATTGGGGGAAAATATCCAATGCTGAGTCTGCCATTGGCCACTTCGCTCTTGGGGTTAGATGTACCAGGGGATCAAAACTTTTTCACTTTGCCATGACGAATGATTTGGTCATTACCAATACCTTATTCAAACACAAGCCCAGCCACAGAGCCACATGGTATTCAAGAGATGGTAGAGCAAAAAGCCAGATTGATTACATCCTCATATCCCGCCGTTGGAAATGAATGGCTACGAATAGTAGATTGTACATTGGAGCAGATACTGGCTCGAAACATGGGTCGGATCATCTTCTAGTCAAGTTAGATCTAAAGTTACGACTTGCAGCACAACCCAAGAGGAAACCTCCACGGAGATTTGATACCAATCGCTTCGATGATCCTAATATACAACAGGCATTCTGCTTAGAGTTGTCTAACCGCTTTGAAGCTCTCCCAGTACAAGCGAACAACGAGCAAACTCAAAGTTTGGATGAAGAGCGGTTGACCATACGCAATACAATCCACGAGGCTGCGGAAGCTACGATAGGATACCGCAAAAGACTATCCAAAAAGTGGATGTCAAGACGCACAATTCAGTTGGCTGAGCAAAAGCAACAGATATCGGAAAGAAAATCGGAGTTGTTCAAACGCTTGAGAAGAGAATGCCATCAGTCGGCTAAGAATGATAAGAACCAGTACTGGGAGAAAATCGCTGAAGACATGGAAGCCGCTGCCTCTAGATCGGACACCAGGAAGATGTATCAGCTCCTAAAATCAATCAGGAGTAAATCACATAAGCCTACTAGTACATCTGTCGAAGATGAAAACAGCAAGTTACTCTCGAATAATACCGAAATAATTTATCGCTGGAAGGAGCACTTTGACAAACTACTTAACCAGCACCAACTCTCCACAGCAATAGATGATAATCAGCGCTGCAATAATCTAAGTCGTAGCGCTGATGACCTGCAGGAACCAAAATCTCCCAGTAGTATTTAAAATGGCGTGAATGTGGCTCCCCCCCCCACAATAAATGAAGTTCAACAAACAATCAAGTGCCTTAAAAGTAATAAAGCCCCTGGTCCTCCTGTCATTCCGGCTGAACTTAACAAGTATGGAGGGACAGCATTCTTCAGCAGGATTCATAAATGGACCTTTCTTATATGGAAAGAAGAGATGGTTCCTGATGATTGGGGAGACTCTATCATCCTTCCAGTCTTCAAAAAAGGGCTAGAGACAAAACGCAGCAAATATCGCGGGATTTCTCTCATATGCATTGCTGCAAAAATATTTGCCATAGTGCTACATAATCGTTTTCGTATCCAGCGCAACGCAAAGACAAGGCCCAATCAAGCGGTATTCTGCCCAGGCAGGGGAACAATTGACCAACTATTCATTTTAAGACAAACCCTTGAACACAGGGCAAAACACCAGAAACCAACAGTGTCTCTATTCATAGATTTTATTACAGCTTTTGATTCGGTTCTAAGGGATGGAATCTGGAAGGTCATGACAGAAGATGGAGAACCAGGCGAGATAGTCAGACTTATCCAAGCATACTACCAGCATACGCGAGCCCAAATCCAGATCGGTGGAAAACTCTCATCGATGGTCCAAATTGATTTTGGTGTCCGACAGGGATGTATATTGTCTCCCGTCTTATTTAATTTCGTGATCAACTGGATTATGACCAGGGCATTGACGACTTTTTCAGGCGTTGAAATAAGTCCCAATTTTGTGATCACCGATCTGGACTACGCCGACGATATTTGCTTGTTAGCTGAATCTCGTCCAGAAGCCCAATCTATGCTATCAAAGGTGACTGAAGAATCCTCTCTGGTCGGCATGAAAATAAGCTCCCTGAAGACAAAAGTCATGGCCTCTGGTCTATCATCTCGAGAATGTCCAGTTTGACTAGACCGGTCATCTGATAATAAGATACTTGAATTCAAGTTCCTAGGTTCTATGCTAGACCAAATAGGAAGATGCACATAAGAAATTCAGTCGAAAACGTCTTCAGGAACTGGAGTCTTTGCCAAAGAAAATCACTCTCTATAGAACCAGCAAAACATGTGTCTGAAGATAAAACTTATGATTTACCAGGCCCTTGTTCGGCCTGTCTTACTATATGGCTATGAGACATAGACTATGAAAGCATCCGACATTCAAGCCCTTAACGTATTTGAGCATTCATGTTTAAGGAGAATAATTGGCACTAAACTCCGTGATCGTGTCAGCAATGTCGAACTCCGCAAAATCTGCTGTCAGCGTTCTGATTCGGCCACTATAATTAAACAAAGAAGACTCCGATGGTTCGGCCATACACTTCGCCGCCCACACCACACTTTTGTCAATAAAGCCCTCAGATGTATACCTCTTTCGGGAGGGAAAAGGCGACATGGGGGACAAAAGAAACGTGGCTCGCCTGTATCAATGCTGATCTAGACCCAATCGGTGGCTTCAATAAGTATGGATGAAGATGGGAAAATTCCTGGCTCGATCTGATTGAGCCACTCGCAAACGACCGAGACTCTTGGCTTACTACAATGACGAAGCTACTGAACGCCAGGGAGAGCTGAGATGCTTGAGTCCTGCTACAAGTACAAGTAAGTAAGTAAGTAAGCAAGTACAAGTAGGTTTGGGAAAAAATGAGGGGGGCTAGTTGCCCTCCATTTTTTTGGTCCCTTAAAAAGGGGACTAGAACTTTTAGTTTTCGTTCGAATGAGCCCATCTGCGATATTCTAAGACCACTGGGTCGATACAATCAACCCTGAAAAAAAAAAAACAACAATAAATAAACACGCATCCGTGATCTTTCTTCTGACAAAAACATAGAATTCTACATTTCTACAGACATGAGCTCGAAACTGCCATTGTAGGATTCTCTGATAAACTCAATCTGATGGTGATATTTTCATTAAAGTTCTATAACTTTTAGGCGATGTTTTTCCCTTTTTTCGAAAATAAGGCAAATTTTCTCAGGCACTTAACTTTTGATGGGTAAGACTAAACTTGATCAAACTTATATATTTGAAATCATATATAATCTGATATATATATTTGAAGCATAAAAATCTGATTCTTTTGATGTATCTATTGGTATCAAAATTTCGTTTTTTAGAGTTTCCGTTACTATTGAGCCGGGTCGCTCCTTACTTACAGTTCGTTACCACGAACTGTTTGATTTTATAGATATTTCCCTACAATTCAAGGTTAAGGTAAGTGACACATTGTTTTTGTGCATATATTGGAAGATGATTGTACACCTGTTAATGTTGTTTCTGCTTAGGCAACTTTTCAATCAGCCTTTCCATATTGGAAAGACAGTTACCCTTTCGTAGACTCAGTCATCTCGGGTGATGAGTCCACTCCATTGCAAGCTCCCTCTCCAAAAATACGACAAACCGTATCAGTACAGTGAGGACGTACAAATAATTTTAAACGAGAAAAAGCCTGAAGTATACTCTGAGGGCTCATACAAAGAGCATGCACAGGTGCTGTCTCTTGCGTCCCTGCTTTAAACGTTACTATTACAACCTGATATAAAAAAGGTGCTATTTTTACTGAATCTCAGTTGGCTGCCTTGGATCTAGTACCCCAAAAAAGTATTTTAGTGCAAGTACCAAGTACTCAATCGAAATTATATTCAAGTAGTACTAAGTAGTTTAAGTATCAGCATTACTCCAAAGAAACCGTACTTGAGGATTGAGTTTTCAAGTATATACTCGAGGAAACTCAAGTACAGAACTGCATCGCTTAAACACCTTTTACACATCGTAAAGAAGGAGCCCTAAATAAACTTTATATCTTACATATTTCTCAGAGAGGAAGTGACGTTAGTTGTTTGACTACTTCAGAGGAGAAGTGAAGAAAAAGTACATTTTAGCACCACTCACTACAACTCAGCTTCAACAATAAAAGAACTTATGAAATCAAGAAAAAAATTATGTTAAGTTTGCTTCTTAGACTGTCATTTACATTAATATAAGCTTTCATCTATACTAAATATAAATTTGCAATACATCTGTTAAAAATAAAATCGTTACTTTACTGAGAAGTCATCTTTTTTATCCTACTTTTAGTAGCAAAAGCTTCTCAAACTTCTCATTTTCTAACCAGTTTATTTTCGCAGTCAAAATATCAACACATATTCTACAGGGACGGATGACAGTAGAAGGGTATTTCTAAATACTTTCCCAGGATTCATGTATTCTTTTAGAGACTCTAAGAGTCCTTCTCTGATCTTACAGAAATTAGAAAAACTCAGCTCTGGCAGTGGCGTAATTTTGTCAAAATCCTGGAGGGAGGGGGCAAATTTTCCCAAATCAAGTGAAAATGACAGCGAATGCTTGAATTATGCAGGCTTATCTTAGTTTTGACAGGATTTTTGAAGAAACTAAAATTTCAACTGCGGGGGGTAGGGGCAAACTGGGGTCGGGGGTGGGGGGGGTGAGGTCTTGGAAGGGTAGTTGCCCCCCTGCCCCATAGCAAATTACGCCCCCTGAGGTCTGGGACCATCGTCTACATACACTTCTTAATCAGTAGCAGTATTCTTGCCTCCCATGAACAAAACGATTTATCACTCTAATGAAAGAGAAGGTAGCAAAGCCTAGTTTACTGACTGCTTCCCCTTCCACTGTTTTTGAGAACAATTGCAAGATACGTTCATGCAAACTATTTAGAATGGCCTTTGTTTATTTCTGTATCAATACAAACAACACCTACTAATGGGGAAGCAAGCTGGACAATGTGAATATTCTGAACTGCTTTCCACAGTTACCATATTGTACTGCCAAAACAATACCAAGACAATAATTTTTTAAACTTGCAAATTATCTAAGGCTTTGTAGAACTGACCTGTAACAGGTATATACTCTTTAAGCACTTCCCTCTTTACTGGCTCTGGCTTCAAGACTTTCAGTTCATAACAGGCACCAGCCAACTATTTTGCATTAAATATATCTACAAGGCCATTTGCTGAATCATAGAGTTCCAGCAGGTTTTGGTAAAACTGAGTGTTTTCCAGTATTCCTAAAAATTGTCAACGGCTTTTGTGCTATGATTTGTCTTATTTCATTTAATTTGGCATTTGGAGAGTGCGAATTGATGAAGTCGGTAAATTAGTAATTAATAAATACCTGCCCAGTATATTTTTGGTAAGTAAGTTTAATGTATGGCCCTGGCAGATAAAAACTTTTACTGTTTATAACATATGTATTACCATCAACCTTGTAACAAACATATTCTGAGACAACATTGTCCCCATTACAGTAGTAGATTGTATCTATTGAATTTGCTCGGTGCCATAGCAATTCCTATGTTATTTGCTTGGTTTATGTTCCATGCTATTCTATGCCCCTTCCATTGTTATTCTATGGGAACCTCTACACGTGATTAAACACGTTATGAAACTACGTGTTATTTGCTTATGTCCCGTTGGTACCATTCCAAACGAGTGAGGATTCCCCGCCTGTTCCTAAACATTGCAAAAAAGATAACAGTATGAATGGGGATTCCCCGCACAAATTTGTTTCAAATCCAAGTTTTTTTTCAACCAGAGTGTGTTTTTTTTCGAGCTGACACCTGTTTTTTAGACAACCAATCAGAGAACTGCTTAACAATTCATCATTGAAACCCCGTATAAAATGTTCATGCATTGGAATTTAATCTTCATTATGTATTAGCATATCGAGCATAGTACACTGGATTCTATTAACTCTTAAACCATGGATGTTTATATTTTCAATGTTAGTACACTTTCATTATTTATTTCCAAAAAAAAAAAATTTTTTTAATATTAAATTAAAATTTAAGGGAGACTTAGCCCCCCTCCAACAACACAAAGCTTAAAATATGATGTGTATACTCGATAGAAAAGGCAAAGCACGCTTTTTTCTATTATGTAAAACAAAAAACTCCCTTTTCCATTGCTCTGTTAGGAGCATAATTCTGTAGTTTTAGTTCTTTTTCGTTCAAAAGAATCCTTTCCCAATCGCGCGTTTAAAATGTAGTCTTTTTTCCGCTCTAAATAAAGCCATCTGTGTTTAACATGTTATCAAAGAGGGGATGATTTCAAAACAACATTTGGCATGCGTCTTATCGGGATTAAGAAAACGAAAAAAGACGGATATGTGCGATTCAAGACTCATTGACAAAAGAGTTTGTTTTTTAATCAAATTAGACAGATATTTTTCAATTGTATTTGATGAAAGCAAATGGATTTCACAGATGATTAAGAGGCTTTTATAAAAATATATGACAGGGAAGAGGGCAATGAATCAATTCTAACACGGTTTTTCTTTACTTGGTACCCGTTAAAAAAAAAACGAAATTTTTGTGTTAAATAAGTAATTCTTGTATCTTTTAAAAGAGCTTTACGGAGTTTGAGAGAAGGCTCTGTTCCCAGATTCCGTGTGGTTAGAGGAGGATTCTTTGTGCAGACTAATTTTTTCTTCTATAAAAAGGGAATTGTTTTTCCATGCTAAATTTTCCTTCTTTTTAAGGTGGAGGAAGATTCTTGCAATTACCCCCCTCCGGAAAAGAAACCAAGATGGTGTGAAAACCAATTGATGTAAGCTACTGGACAATCCACTACAAGTTCTAAAGATCAGTCAGGAGCCTCTCAAGCCAGTTTCGGCTTTGCGCAGACCTTTAGGCACCTTGGCAGAAAATTCAAGAGAGAATGGATGGATTCTCATAATGTATCAGCATCATCCAGTAAAGATCGGGGGGTCACCCCCTATCAAGCATTGCCGGGCCCTTCAGGACCAAAGCATGTCGAGAGCTGTAGGGGTAATGAGATTTGCGAATTGGAATAAAATATTTTAACTAGAAATGGCTGAAAAGTGTTTTGGGGGAGATAGGGTGATTGTGTACTGTATAATACACATGTGATGTTTGGACAGTGTTGTCAGTTTAAAATAGTTTAACGTTCCCTTCGTTCCCCCATTTCTGAGGGCGGGGGGCGCCTCAATTTGGGAGGGAAAACCAAAAATACTCAGAATCGAAAATAAATGGGATCTGCCGCACGGGGACGGCTCAGAGGCCCTTCGGTCCTCCATGTCTGAGGGCAGGGGAGGGGGGTCCATTTTGGAGGGAAAACCAAAATAACTCCGACACTAATATTAATATTTGTAACGATTCTATTTGAACTTTCTCCAAGTTGATCAAATTGATCTCAAAAGGGTTCATGATAAAAAACTACCACTAATCAGCATCTATAAATAAATGAAACCCAAACCGAAAAGAAATTACAATAAATAATCGAGTCAAACTCAAAACGAGCAGAAATTAACATAAGTTGGGGGCAAAACCCCTATGTCTTCCCAAAGCCCGGGTGGGGGGTTGAGGATTAGGTGGGAGGATCTTTCCATGGAGGGGGCTCTGGATTTCCCAGCAGTATTTAAAAAGCTTCCTTTGCTAATTAAACAAAAGTTTTGGATATTTTGTCAGTTTGTAGTTTACGCACTAATATCAATATCAGTAACGATTCTATTTGAACTTTCTCCAAGTTGATCAAATTGATCTCAAAAGGGTTCATGATAAAAAAAAAAAATTTGTAGTTGTTTTCGTTTTTGCTTTATTGTTCGACTTGATATGAATTCTGAAACAGGATAGTCGTTTAAATTTCTTAATTACTAAAGATTTTGTTTTTCTTCTAAAAGGCTTAATATTATAAATGTTTTATCTTTTTACAGATAACATTAAACCTAAGGAAATTTATGTATTTTGAATCAGCGTATAAAGCCAATCATTTTCATGTATCTATGATTATTAAAGTACTGTTATTAGAGTTATAGTTACATTCGGACGAGTTACACTTTACTTTCAACTTGTTCCCCAAACACTGTTTACCGTAAGGGTTTTTTTTGTATTTATTTTCGCTTTTGCCTAATTGTTAGACTCTATAGGAACTCTGAAAGAGAATGGTAGTTTAAATTAATTAAATACTAAATATTTTTTTTTTATTATAAAATCCTTAATATTATAAAGGTTTTATCTTTTTAAGGATAACATTAAACCTAATGAAATTTATGTATTTGGAATCAGCGTATAAAGCCAATCATTTTCATGTATCTATTATTATTAAAATTCTGTTTTTAGAGTTATGGTTACTTTCGGACGAGTTGCACTTTACTTTCACCTTGTTTCCAAAAAACTGTTTAAAGTTAGGGTTTTTTTGTAGTTGTTTTCGTTTTTGCTTTATTTTTCGAATTGATAGGAATTATGAAAATGGATGAAAGTTTAAATTTCTTAATAAATAAAGATTTTTTTTTTCTTCTAAAAGGCTTAATATTCTCAAGGTTTTAGCTTTTGACGGATAACATTAAACCTAAGGAAATTTATGTATTCGGAATCAGCGTATAAAGCCAATCATTTTCATGTATCTATAACTCTTAAAATTCTGTTTTTAGAGTTATGGTTACTTTCAGACGAGTTGCACTTTACTTTCACCTTGTTTCCCAAAAACTGTTTAAAGTTAGGGTTTTTTTGTAGTTGTTTTCGTTTTTGCTTTATTGTTCGACTTGATAGGAATTCTGAAACAGAATGGTCGTTGAAATTACTTAATGACTAAAGATTTTTTTTTTCTTCTAAAAGGCTTAATATTCTCAAGGTTTTAGCTTTTGACGGATAACATTAAACCTAAGGAAATTTATGTATTTGGAATCAGCGTATTAAGCCAATACTTTTCATGTATATATTATTATTAAAATTCTTTTTTTATATTTAAGGTTACTGTCTGACGAGTTGCACTTTAATTTCACCTAGTTTCCCAGAAACTTTTAAAAGTTAGGGTTTTTTTTGTAAATGTTTTCGGTTTTGCTTTATTGTTCGACTTGATAGTAATTCTGAAAGAGGATGGTCGTTGAAATTTCTTAATTACTAAAGATTTTTTTTTTATTCTAAAAGGCTTAATATTCTCAAGGTTTTAGCTTTTGACGGATAACATTAAACCTAAGGAAATTTATGTATTTGGAATCAGCGTATAAAGCCAATCATTTTCATGTATCTATAATTATTAAAATTGTGTTTTTAGAGTTATGGTTACTTTCGGACGAGTTGCACATTACTTTCACCTTGTTTCCCAAAAACTATTTAAAATTAGGGTTTTTTTTTGTAATTGTTTTCGTTTTTGCTTTATTGTTTGACATGATAGGAATTCTGAAACCGGATGGTCGTTGAAATTTCTTAATGACTAAAGATTTTGTTTTTCTTCTAAAAGGCTTAATATTCTCAAGGTTTTAGCTTTTGACGGATAACATTCAACCTAAGGAAATTTATGTATTTGGAAACAGCGTATAAAGCCAATCATTTTCATTTATCTATAATTATTAAAATTCTGTTTTTAGAGTTATGGTTACTTTCGGACGAGTTGCACTTTACTTTCACCTTGTTTCCCAAAAACTGTTAAAAGTTAGGGTTTTTTTTTGTAGTTGTTTTCGTTTTTGCCTTATTGTTCGACTTGATAGGAACTATGAAAAAGAATTGTCGTTGAAATTAATTAATGACTAAATATTTTGTTTTTCTTCTAAAAGGCTTAATATTCTCAAGGTTTTAGCTTTTGAAGAATAGCATTAAACCTAAGGAAATTTATGTATTTGGAACCAGCGTATAAAGTCAATCATTTTCATGTATCTATTATTATTAAAATTCTGTTTTTAGAGTTATGGTTACTTTCGGACGAGTTGCACTTTACTTTCACCCTGTTTCCCAAAAACTGTTTAAAATTGGGGTTTTTTTGTAGTTGTTTTCGTTTTTGCTTTATTGTTCGACTTGATAGGAATTTTGAAACAGGATGGTCGTTGAAATTTCTTAATGACTAAAGATTTTGTTTTTCTTCTAAAAGGCTTAATATTCTCAAGGTTTTAGCTTTTGACGGATAACATTAAACCTAAGGAAATTTATGTATTCGGAATCAGCATATAAAACCAATCATTTTCATGTATCTATAATTATTAAAATTTTGTTTTTAGAGTTATAGTTACTTTCGGACGAGTTGCACTTTACTTTCACCCTGTTTCCCAAAAACTCTTTAAAATTAGGGTTTTTTTTTTGTAGTTGTTTTCGTTTTTGCTTTATTTTTAGACTTGATAGGAATTCTGAAACAGAGTGGTCGTTGAAATTAATTAATAACTAAATATTTTTTTTTTCTTATAAAAGTCTTAATATTATAAAGGTTTTAGCTTTTGAAGGATAACATTAAACCTAAGGAAATTTATGTATTTGGATTCAGCGTATAAAGCCAATCAATTTCATGTATCTATAATTATTAAAATTCTGTTTTTAGAGTTATGGTTACTTTCGGACGAGTTGCACTTTACTTTCACCTAGTTTCCCAAAAACTGTTTAAAATTAGGGTTTTTTTTTTGTAGTTTTTTTCGTTTTTGCTTTATTTTTCGACTTGATGGGAATTCTGAAACAGAGTGGTCGTTGAAATTAACTAATGAATAAAGATTTTGTTTTTATTATAAAATGCTTAATATTCTCAATGTTTGATCTTTTGACGAATAACATTAAAACTAAGGAAATTTAAGTACTTGGATTCAGCGTATAAAGCCAATCATTTTAATGAATCTATAATTATTAAAGGTCTTTTTTTAGAGTTATGGTTACTTTCAGACAAGTTGCACTTTACTTTCACCTTGTTTCCCAAAAACTGTTTAAAGTTAGAGTTTTTTTTAGTTGTTTTCGGTTTTGCTTTATTTTTCGACTTGATAGGAATTCTGAAACAGAATAGTCGTTGAAATTAACTAATGACTAAAGATTTTGATTTTCTTCTAAAAGGCTTAATAATCTCAAGGTTTTAGCTTTTGACGGATAACATTAAACCTAAGGAAATTTATGTATTTGGAATCAGCGTATAAAGCCAATCATTTTCATGTATCGATAATTATTAAAATTCTGTTTTTAGAGTTATGGTTACTTTCGGACGAGTTGCACTTTACTTTCACCTTCTTTCCCAAAAACTGTTTAAAGTTAGGTTTTTTTTTGTAGTTTTCGTTTTGCTTTATTGTTCGACTTAGGAATTAAAAGAGCAATTCTTAAGACAGTTCTGGATCAAAATGAATATGTAAGCACTCTTACTTGAAAGTGACTAATAGATTTTGTATTTGAATTCTTAACTAACAATAGGCTTAATAATTACTCAATTGGCTTTTATGCTGGTTTGACGGATAACATTAAACTTTAAATTTATTGTTATCCGGAATCAGCGTATAAAGCCTGTAGATTATTTTCATGTTACTCTATTGGATTAATAGAAATTCTGTAGTTTCTTAGAAATTGGTTAACACGCTAACGAGTTTCAGCTTTACTTATCAACCTTGTATTCCCAAAAACTAGCTGATAATCAAAATATAAGGACAATTTTTTTGCAGTTGTATGGTATCATTTTTGAACTATTATTGTTCAAACTTAGAGTTATGGATACTTCTGACAAGTAGCGCATTACTTTCACCTTGAATTTCCCAATAATAATTAGAACTAAAGATTTTTTTGTAGTTGTTTTCGTTTTTGCTTTATTGTTCAAATGGCATAGGATATTCTGAACAGGATGGTCGTTGAACTTTTGACCGACTAAAGATTAAGATTTTCTTCTAAAAGGCTTAATATTCTCAATGTATTTAGCTTTAGACGTATAAAGCCAATCATTTTAATACCTAAGGAAATTTAATGAACTCGTTTTAGAGTTATGCGTTACTTTCGGACGAGTCACTACTTTCACCTTGTTTCCAAAAACTGTTTAAAATTAGTGGTTTTTTTCTGTAGTTGTTTTTTCTTGTTTCTTTTTTTTTTTTTTTTTTTTTCGTTTTTGCTTTATTGTTCGACTTGATATGAATTCTGAAACAGGATGGTCGTTGAAATGTCTTAATGACTAAAGATTTTTTTTTTCTTCTAAAAAGCTTAATATTATCAAGGTTTTAGCTTTTGACGGATAACATTCAACCTAAGGAAATTTATGGATTTGGAAACAACGTATACAGCCAATCATTTTCATGTATCTATAATTATTAAAATTCTATTTTTAGAGTTATGGTTACTTTCGGACAAGTTGCACTTTACTTTCACCTTGTTTCCCAAAAACTGTTTAAAGTTAGGGTTTTTTTGTAGTTGTTTTCATTTTTGCTTTATTTTTCGACTTGATAGGAATTCTGAAACAGGATGGTCGTTGAAATTACTTAATGACTAAAGATTTTGTTTTTCTTCTAAAATCCTTAATATTCTGAAGGTTTGAGCTTTTGACAAATAACATTAAACCTAAGGAAATTTATATATTTGGAATCAGCATATAAAGCCAATCAATTTCAGGTATCTATAATTATGAAAAGTTCGTTTTTAGAGTTATGGTTACTTTCGGACGAGTTGCACTTTACTTTCACCTTGTTTCCCAAAAACTGTTAAAAGTTAGGGTTTTTTTTTGTAGTTGTTTTCGTTTTTTTGCCTTATTGTTCGACTTGATAGGAATTCTGAAACAGGATGGTCGTTGAAATTACTTAATGACTAAAGATTTTGTTTTTCTTCTAAAAGGCTTAATATTCTCAAGGTTTTAGCTTTTGAAGGATAGCATTAAACCTAAGGAAATTTATGTATTTGGATTCAGCGTATAAAGCCAATCATTTTCATGTTTCTATAATTATTAAAATTCTGTTTTTAGAGTTATGGTTACTTTCGGACGAGTTGCACTTTACTTTCACCTTGTTTCCCAAAAACTGTTTAAAATTAGGGTTTTTTTGTTGTAGTTGTTTTCGATTTTGCCGCATT
Source organism: Artemia sp. Qi Xiang Cuo (assembly GCF_049724085.1). Lineage (NCBI taxonomy): Eukaryota > Metazoa > Arthropoda > Branchiopoda > Anostraca > Artemiidae > Artemia > Artemia sp. Qi Xiang Cuo. The sequence goes on along the minus strand of NC_142814.1, from coordinate 26,865,151 downwards.
TTTAGAATTGATAGGAACTCTGAACGAGAGTGGTCGTTTAAAAATCCTACTAACAACATAATTAGAATTTCTTATAAAGGGAATAATAATCTATAGGGGTTAGCTTTTGTAGAACAGCATGAAAACTAATGACATTTTAGTCCTCAAAACCCGTATATAAAACCATTAATTTTAATATATATCTTACTACTAAAATTCTGTTTTTATAATTATGGTTACTTTCGGACAGAGTTGCACTTTACTTTCACCTTGTTTCCCAAAAACTGTTTAAAATTAGGGTTTTTTTTTGTAGTTGTTTTCGTTTTTGCTTTATTGTTCGACTTGATAGGAATTCTGAAACAGGATGGTCGTTGAAATTACTTAATGACTAAAGATTTTGTTTTTCTTCTAAAAGGCTTAATATTCTCAAGGCTTTTAGCTTTTGACGGATAACATTAAACCTAAGGAAATTTATGTATTTGGAATCAGCGTACAAAGCCAATCATTTTCATGTATCTATAATTATTAAAATTCTGTTTTTAGAGTTATGGTTACTTTCGGGCGAGTTGCACTTTACTTTCACCTTGTTTCCCAAGAACTGTTTAAAAGTTAGGTGTTTTTTGTTGTAGTTGTTTTCGTTTTTGCTTTATTGTTCGACTTGATAGGAATTCTGAAACAGGATGGTCAGTTGAAATTTCTTAATGACTAAAGATTTTGTTTTCTTCTAAAAGCGCTTAATATTCTCAAGGTTTTAGCTTTTGACGGATAACATTAAACCTAAGGAAATTTATGTATTTGGAATCAGCGTACAAAGCCAATCATTTTCATGTATCTATTATTATTAAAATTCTGGTTTTTAGAGTTATGGTTACTTTCGGACCGAGTTGCACTTTACTTTCACCTTGTTTCCCAAGAACTGTTTAAAATTAGGGTTTTTTGTTGTAGTTGTTTTTTATTTCTTATGTTTTTTTTGCTTTATTGTTCGACTATGATAGGAATTCTGAAACAGGATGGTCAGTTGAAATTTCTTAATGACTAAATGTATTTTGTTTTTCTTCTAAAAGATGCAATATAGGAATATTCTCAAGGTTCTTAGCTTTTGACGGATAACATTAAACCTAAGGAAATTTATGTATTTGGAATCAGCATATAAAGCCAATCATTTTCATGTATCTATAATTATTAAAATTCTGTTTTTAGAGTTATGGTTACTTTCGGACCGAGTTGCACTTTACTTTCACCTTGTTTCCCAAAAACTGTTTAAAATTGGGGTTTTTTTTGTAGTTTTTTTTTTCGTTTTTTTTTTTTTTTTTGTTCGACTTGATAGGAATTCTGAAACAAGTTGGCAGTTGAAATTTCTTGGTAACTAAAGATTTTTTTTTTTTCGACTTGGGTTTTTTTTGTAGTTGTTTTTTGTTTTGTTTTTTTGTTCGACTTGATAGGAATTCCCGAAACAAGTTGGCAGTTGAAATTTCGGGTGACTAAAGATTTTTTTTTTCTCAAAAGGCGTAATATAGGAATATTCTCAGGCTCTTAGCTTTTGACGGATAACATTAAACCTACGGAAATTTATGTATTTGGAATCAGCCGCACAAAGGCAATCATTTGATGTATCTATTGTTGTTTATAGTGCTAAGTACACTCTTGTAAGAATCAATATGTCCTGGAATAGTGTGTCTATATTTTCTAAATACACTCTTGTAAGAATCAACTTACACCAGAGTTATATTTTGTATGGAAGTAACGGTAAATTGCATTCGATTATTAGATTAACCTATGTTATTATAGAAATAGACGTACGCGTACTTCTCATATTTACACACCCCGCGAAACAATTATATTAGTCGGATAGCACATTATCATTAATTCCCAAACACAAGAGTACTCCAAGTTGAAAAATCATTGAATAATATGGGTTTGTGTTGGGAATATAATGTGTGAAAGCGTACGAAACAGATCTCAAAATGTGTTTCAATGGTTATATTTGATCATTTCAACGGTCCCAGGGAGATGGGGGTCATATAACTCTGGTGTAAGGTGATTCTTACAAGAGTGTATTTAAAAAATATAGACACATTATTCCAGGACATATTGATTCTTACAAGAGTGTACTTAGCAGTATAAACAATAATAGATACATAAAAATGATTGGCTTTGTATGCTGATTCCAAATAAATAAATTTCCTTAGGTTTGATGTTATCCGTCAAAAGGAAAGAGCCTGAGAATATTCCTATATTACGCCTTTTAGAATAAAAAAAATCTTTAGTCACCAAGAAATTTCAACTGCCAACTTGTTTCAGAATTCCTATCAAGTCGAACAAAAAAACGAAAAAAAACAAAAAACAACTAT